>NC_140967.1:44987175-45027175 GCF_056783735.1 Eptatretus burgeri
TAATAATTTGTTTTAAAGCAGTTTAATAAAAATACAAGGTCAATACAGTCTTTCCAAATTTTCTGAGTCTTTAAGGTGGAACTTGTATGTTGGGTCAAGGTGGAACTCGTTTTGTGGGTCAAGGTAGAACTCGTTTTGTGGGTCAAGGTAGAACTCGGTTTGTGGGTCTCTGCACACACATCATCTGAAGGAAGTGAAAACCACTGAAAATCACCACATTCATAATGTTCATCCTGATAATGCCTTCTCACACAATCCTGGAAACTCTGTATTCTCTCCATTACTTTCTGCATCTCAGTTCAATTTTCCTTTCCTTTTGCCTTCAATTTCACATCTTCATTTTCTTCATCACAAAGTCCCACTGGATTTTAATTAACGTTTTTCAAACAATTAATTTTAATGCAGAAAAAGTTTATAATTGAAAAAATCTGCACTTACTACTCAATGGTAAAGGCGACGTTTCGGGGAGAATCCACTCGCCTTGGTCACGGCAGATGAGGAAATGAGGAAGAAGCTGGAAAACTGCCACGTGACATCCAACCTGCTTCAATTTAATTACCAAACATTCATCGATTTTATTAATTTTAATGATCATCCAGTTGTACACAATGACTTGTATACAGATACATTTACACTCATGCCAGACTTTCACCAACTGGATGATCTGTTTGGTGCTTGTCTGGCCAAGAGAACAGGAAAACATTCGTTTGTTCCGAACACTTCTGAGACACAGACAGAATGGGACATGATGGGGGTGAAGAACATGCAGTTTATACAAAGTTTGGAATAATTTATAATGTAAGGCAAGAATCTTGGAAACTTACGTTCCAACCGGTAGGATGGTTTCATTCGAGGGGGTGGAGGGGAGTTAACGAGCACCTCTTCTGAGGGGTCTTTGGGAAAAAAACAACAATAATATATAACATTAAATACATTGATATCTTCATCAGTTTGATAACTTGTTCAGGAAAGGGCACAGAAGGGAATGCACTGATGGAACAGGTAACGACGAAAAGGTGAATAATCCAGTTGAGGGGAGTTCAACTTCTTGTGATTTATCCTGCATAGCGATGACTATGTCAATAAGTTACCTTCCCACAAAGTTATAATTACAATTATCTCCACAATTAAGAACATTCTTCTTTAGAGAAGGAAGTATTAACAGCAATGTCTATAAAACAACAAGAGCCAAAATGTATTTCAGCTAAACGTCCCGATCTTGGGGTTTGTTGTGTTTGCACCCAGTGTGGTCACCCCAATTGTCCAAAGTATTGAAGAGTGCTTACCTGTTGAAGGTCCTGCATTTCTGCGGTTTCTGCCATTGCTGTTGCAGCCTGTGATCACAATGAGGGTTCTGCTTTTCCTGCAGCCACTCAACACCGTGCTGCTTCTGTTGCTGTTGCTCCTTCAGACCCATTGAGACCCCAGAGACCCATTTCGATCCCTTATTTTTTGTTAGAGCCCGTATGGCCTTTACACCGTTTGAACTGCTTCGACCCCTTTAGAACCCTTTACACAAACCACACAAACATCAAAATAGTCTTTTTGCGACACAGACTATTCATTTCAGCAGGTGATGTGCAAACTCGTCCCACCCAGAGGGTGGTTAACTGCTGGTAACCTTATCTGATCGAAACCTTCTTGGAAAAACAACAACTAAAATGAAATCAGATTCCTGGAAGTTTTACAACACAAAATAGAGCCTCTCCCCCTCCTCCCCTGCGAACCTGGTGTTCCTGTCCTCAATTACAATCGTCATTGGAACAAAGATATTCATCGTTCCGATCCTCACAATGACATCCGTCATCGTCATCGTCACAATCACATCCGTCGTCACCATCGTCACAATCACATCCGTCGTCTCCAGCGTCACAATCGTATTCGTCGTCTCCATCGTCACAATCACATTCGTCATCTTCTGTATTCAATATATCGTCATCATCATCATCTTCCACATCTTTATCCTCCCCATCAGGCTCATCTTCTCCATCTACTTTCTTCTCCTTTCTGTGAACACACAAGAAAAACCAGAACATTTCTCTGTGTTGCGCAAATGTGTCAATCAGAGTACCACCAGATATGCAAACTCCAATAACAACACAATCATCAGTACAGAGGTCCATCGGGATTATCGTTTGCTGTTCTTCATTGGAACATCAATAATAAAATGAAGACTTGTGAAGAGCTTTACCGGAACCGTTCGTTCATCCATAAATAAATCGCACAAAACAAGTTGATGATCAGTATCACCATGGAGATGATCCCGACAGCAAATTCAAATCTCGCCCAAAGCGACACGAGTTGTCCAACGTCCATCGGGCCGAAGATGGAACCTTCCCCAAAGATCTGTGGACACGGATATAACAAGGTTAATAAATTAATGTTATTTCAATGAAAACAGGAATCGATTTCCTTCATCACAATCCTTCAATGGGATCCTTTCAAACTGAAGTTGAAACACGACGTTCTGACCACAGGTCCAGCAAACGGATCAAACATTCCAGAACAGGTGTGGTTTCCTTGTAACAAGATTTATTAGTACATTTGTTCACATCGTAATCAAACCGTCATTATTTCTTGAATATCACAATCTGCTCCGTTCCTATAACTTCCTTTTCATTCTCATCAATGGGATCTTTAAACCTTTACCCTCCGTCCATCAGGGACGGTCTTTCTCTTCGTGTCCCACTTACCTGGTAATTCTGATTTATAGCCCAGACTCCAGGACGCACTTTCAGGTGCTCCGGAAACATGTCCTCTTGTAATTCTTTGAAAAAACTCAAGAGCACAACAAGGTACGACCACATCGTGGCAGCGAATGCGGCAGAATGGTCGAAATGTTGTAAAAGGTGAACACACAATGCGTCCCGCCGATGGTCTTTGTGACGCTGCAAGCATTGTTGTCATGGTAACCCCGTTCGGTTCCAAACAAACCCATTTCAGTTTTCATTGTATCATCATCCCATGTATTATATGTAATGATATAATGGTTTGTAGTATTTGTGTGCAGGTTGGCCTGAAAGTCGTTTTACCCCTCACCGGTAATATTCCGAGTGTTGGCCAGAAAAGCGTGCGTTCGGGTCCGCACAATGTTTTTCTGCATTTTTGTGATCACCAGACCATCTGAATGAATATTCCGATTGATGCCACTCTGGCACCCTTGAGCATTTTTGTGGAAACCCATTAATATGCAAATTAGCGGTGGCCATTTTCGGAATTACGATTTTTCTTAATATCTCCAAAAGTAAGCATCCAAATATCCTGGTTGAAGTGTCCAACCCCATGTTTTTAGGGTCATTGGTCATGATAACCCCACTTAGAATTGAACAACATTTTAATTTAGCTCATTAATATGCAAATTAGCAGTCGCCATTATTAAAATAACAATTTTTCTTAATATCTCCAGAAGTAAGTATCCAAACAGTCTGGTTGAGGTGTCCAACCCCATATTTTCAGGGTCACTGGTCATGATAAACCCACGTACAATTTGATAACATTTAAATTTAGCTCATTAATATGCAAATTAGCAAAACCCTACCCCCTGAATTTGTCCGCGCGGAATGGCGTTTTTGCAGTACAGTTATACAACAACAACAACAACAACAACAACAACAACAACAACAAAACTGCTTGAAAATAACTTGCGCACAGCTGTTTATCCCCAGTACAGTTGCGAAGAAATGACTGACCTCAGAAGATCAACAGCCTGAACTGTTTCTGATCAAGTAACTCGAGGCTTGTAATGTAATGAAAGAAACATGGAGAACTGAGTTTTAAGTAAGAATAATGTTTTCTGATACAGGAGAATCATCGATATTTTATTTGCAAGCAAGTTTTTTTTATTATTATTTAACATGATCTGTCTGAAAACAACTGTGTATTTTATTGATTTTTAAAAGTACACACGGTGGAACCTGTTTCCTGAGAATTTTTTTAAAATACGAACAAATAAATTAAATGTTTACTGATGTTTATAATTACCTCTATTGTTACACGTTGAGGCTCCATCACCATGGGAGACTGTTTGTTTCTTCAGTCCCTGAAATGCAACTAAAGCTGGAAAACCTCTGGTATCAGTTGGTCCAGACAGAGTGTGAAGTATCATCCGGTCAAGCAAAGCAAGACAAGATGGTATACATGAAGAGTTTGAACAGAGATTACAGGCAGACAAATCTATCGAGGTCAAATGTCATGAGACTGGGTCAACGTACACATCACGCTCACACATAGAAAGACACTTGAAACGAATGAGTAATATTTGTTTGGAAGATTCTTCAACAAGCAAAATAAGCCTCCGTTCAAAGACGACAGTATTTGACTTTAAAGAACATTGTATTTTTTGCGGAGAAAAGTGCATCATGGACTTTGATAAGAAGAATCCTAATCGTTGATGGCGAGTTCTCCTTTGTAGGACTGCAGATCGTGTTGATCGGACAACTTTCAAACAAACTATTCTAGATGTTACCGATTTCCGCCAGGATGAAGAAGGATGCCAGGTCAAGATACGATTAATGGGCACAATCAGCGATCTTCATGCTGCTGATGCGAGATATCACGATGACTGCAGAAAGTCCGACATGACACCTCGTTCTGTTGCAGCAGCAGCACACAGTGGCAGAGAAACCCAGGACATTGAGCCAGCTGTGAGTTCTCCGGTGGTTCTATCAGGTTTTCCTTTGTCCTCGTCCCTGTTTCTTAAGCTTTTGTTTGTTGAATTTGCTTTACAAAGGTTTATGGTTTCTCTTTTTGAGTTTGAAAGCAAAATATATTTGATAACATCCGATATCTAAACCATTTGCCATATTAATGTATTTTGTAAATTTCCAAGCCAATTATATTTTCCATCCTTCACACGCAGCTGTTTGTAAACAATCATGTTTGTGAACATCTCCCTGAAACGTCTCCAGAAATATAACGTTTTCCAGTGAAAGCGACTCAATTTTTCTGGGTTGTGTAGAGTTAGTACTGCAGTAACACACGGACTCCAACCTTCTGATATCAGCCAAGTGTGTGTGTGTGTGTGTGTGTGTGTGTGTGTGTGTGTATGTGTGTATGTGTGTGTGTGTATGTGTATGTGTATGTGTGTGTATGTGTGTGTGTGTATGTGTGTGTGTGTGTATGTGTACGTGTATGTGTGTGTGTGTGTGTATCTCTCTCTCCCCACCTCCACCATAACTCCCCTGTCTTCCTCCTCTCTGCCTCCCCTTCACTGTCTCACCCCACACCTGCCTCATTTCAATCTCTCTCTCCCTCGATTTTTCTCCCTCCCTTCCCCCCCCTCCCTTTATTTACCCATCAGCAAAGCGACGAGTTGTGTTCACTTGCTCACAATCAAATAAGAAAATGAATCCCATCCCTTACCCTGATATTAAAACCCAAACCCTAATACCCCAAACCCAACCCCAACCTTTACACCCCAAACCTTACTCTAATCCCAAGATCATTAATCATTTTTACACAAATGTTTTTGAAAACAACTCAACGATTTATTATTTTTTAAACAGTTTAATAATTTGTTTTAAAGCAGTTTAATAAAAATACAAGGTCAATACAGTCTTTCCAAATTTTCTGAGTCTCTAAGGTAGAACTTGTATGTTGGGTCAAGGTAGAACTGGTTTTGTGGGTCAAGGTAGAACTCGGTTTGTGGGTCAAGGTAGAACTCGGTTTGTGGGTCAAGGTAGAACTCGTTTTGTGGGTCAAGGTAGAACTTGGTTTGTGGGTCTCTGCACACACATCAGCTGAAGGAAGTGAAAACCACTGTAAATCACCACATTCATAATGTTCATCCTGATAATGCCTTCTCACACAATCCTGGAAACTCTGTATTCTCTCCATTACTTTCTGCATCTCAGTTCAATTTTCCTTTCCTTTTGCCTTCAATTTCACATCTTGATTTTCTTCATCACAAAGTCCCACTGGATTTTGATTAACGTTTTTCAAACAATTAATTTTAATGCAGAAAAAGTTTTAAATTGAAAAAATCTGCACTTACTACTCGTTGATAAAGGTGACGTTTCGGGGAGAATCCACTCGCCTTGGTCACGGCAGATGAGGAAATGAGGAAGAAGCTGGAAAACTGCCACGTGACATCCAACCTGCTTCAATTTAATTACCAAACATTCATCGATTTAATTAATTTTATTGATCATCCAGTTGTACACAATGACTTGTATACGGATACATTAACACTCATGCCAGACTTTCACCAACTGGATGATCTGTTTGGTGCTTGTCTGGCCAAGAGAACAGCAAAACATTCGTTTGTTCCGAACACTTCTGAGACACAGACAGAATGGGACACGATGGGGGTGAAGAACATGCAGTTTATACAAAGTTTGGAATAATTTGTAATGTAAGGCAAAAATCTTGGAAACTTACGTTCCAACCGTGGGATGGTTTCATTCGAGGAGGTGGAGGGGAGTTAACGAGCACCTCTTCTGAGGGGTCTTTGGGAAAAAAAAACAATAAAAATATAGAACATTAAATACATTGATATCTTCATCAGTTTGAGAACTTGTTCAGGAAAGGGCACAGAAGGGAATGCACTGATGGAACAGGTAACTACGAAAAGGTGAATAATCGAGTCGAGGGGAGTTAAACTACTTGTGATTTATCCTGCATAGCGATGACTATGTCAATAAGTTACCTTCCCACAAAGTTATAATTACAATTATCTCCACAATTAAGAACATTCTTCTTTAGAGAAGGAAGTATTAACAGCAATGTCTATAAAACAACAAGAGCCAAAACGTATTTCAGCTAAACGTCCCGATCTTGGGGTTTATTGTGTTTGCACCCAGTGTGGTCACCCCAATTGTCCAAAGTATTGAAGAGTGCTTACCTGTTGAAGGTCCTGCATGTGGTATCACAATGACATTCGTCGTCTCCATCGTCGCAATCACATTCGTCGTCTCCATCGTCACAATCACATTCGTCGTCTCCATCGTCACAATCACATCCATCACCATCGTCACAATCACATCCGTCGTCTCCATCGTCACAATCACATTCGTCATCTTCTGAATTCAATCTGTCGTCATCATCATCATCTTCCACATCTTTATCCTCCCCATCAGGCTCATCTTCTCCATCTACTTTCTTCTCCTTTCTGTGAACACACAAGAAAAACCAGAACATTTCTCTGTGTAGCGCAAATGTGTCAATCAGAGTACCACCAGATATATAAACTCCAATAACAACATATTCATCAGTACAGAGGTCCATCGGGATTATCGTTTGCTGTTCTTCATTTGAAGATCAATAATAAAATGAAGACTTGTGAAGAGCTTTACCGGAAACGTTTGTTCATCCATAAATAAATCGCACAAAGCGAGTTGATGATCAGTATCACCATGGAGATGATCCCTACAGCAAATTCAAATCTCGCCCAAAGTGACACGAGTTGTCCAACGTCCATCGGTCCGAAGATGGAACCTTCCCCAAAGATCTGTGGACACGGATATAACAAGGTTAATAAATTAATGTTATTTCAATGAAAACAGGAATCGATTTCCTTCATAACAATCCTTCAATGGGATCCTTTCAAACTGAAGTTGAAACACGACGTTCTGACCACAGGTCCAGCAAACGGATCAAACATTCCAGAACAGGTGTGGTTTCCTTGTAACAAGATTAATTAGTACATTTGTTCACATCGTAATCAAACCGTCATTATTTCTTGAATATCACAATCTGCTCCGTTCCGAGAACCTCCTTTTCATTCTCATCAATGGGATCTTTAAACCTTTAACCTCCGTCCATCAGGAACGGTCTTTCTCTTCGTGTCCCACTTACCTGGTAAGACTTATTTATAGCCCAGACTCCAGGACGCACTTTCAGGTGCTCCGGAAACATGTCCTCTTGTAATTCTTTGTAAAAACTCAAGAGCACAACAAGGTACGACCACATCGTGGCAGCGAATGCGGCAGAATGGTCGAAATGTTGTAAAAGGTGAACACACAATGCGTCCCGCCGATGGTCTTTGTGACGCTGCAAGCATTGTTGTCATGGTAACCCCGTGCGGTTCCAAACAAACCCATTTCAGTTTTCATTGTGTCATCATCCCATGTATTATTTGTAATTATATAATGGTTTGTAGTATTTGTGTGCAGGTTGGCCTGAAAGTCGTTTTACCCCTCACCGGTAATAGTCCGAGTGTTGGCCAGAAAAGCGTGCGTTAGGGTCCGCACAATGTTTTTCTGCATTTTTGTAATCACCAGACCATCTCAATGAATATTCCGATTGATGCCACTCTGGCACCCTTGAGCATTTTTGTGGAAACCCATTAATATACAAATTAGCGGTGGCTAATTTTCCAAATTACTATTTTTCTTAATATCTCCAAAAGTAAGCATCCATATATCCTGGTTGAGGTGTCTGCACCCATGTTTTTAGGGTCACTGGTCATGATAACCCCACTTAGAATTGAACAACATTTAAATTTAGCTCATTAATATGCAAATTAGCAGTCGCCATTATCAAAATAACAATTTTTCTTAATATCTCCAGAAGTAAGCATCCAAACAGTCTGGTTGAGGTGTCCAACCCCATATTTTCAGGGTCACTGGTCATGATAAACCCACTTACAATTTGATAACATTTAAATTTAGCTCATTAATCTGCAAATTAGCAAAACCCTACCCCCTGAATTTGTCCGCGCGGAATGGCGTTTTTGCAGTACAGTTATACAACAACAACAACAACAACAACAACAACAACAACAAAACTGCTTGAAAATAACTTGCGCACAGCTGTTTATCCCCAGTACAGTTGTGAAGAAATGACTGACCTCAGAAGATCAACAGCCTGAACTGTTTCTGATTAAGTAACTCGAGGCTTGTAATGTAATGAAAGAAACGTGGAGAACTGAGTTTTAAGTAAGAGTAATGTTTTCTGATACAGTAGAATTATCAATATTATTTGCAAGCAAGTTTTTTTTTATTATTATTTAACATGATCTGTCTGAAAACAACTGTGTATTTTATTGATTTTTAAAAGTACACACGGTGGAACCTGTTTCCTGAGAATTTTTTTAAAATACGAACAAATAAATTAAATGTTTACTGATGTTTATAATTACCTCTATTGTTACACGTTGAGGCTCCATCACCATGGGAGACTGTTTGTTTCTTCAATCCCTGAAATGCAACTAAAGCTGGAAAACCTCTGGTATCAGTTGGTCCAGACAGAGTGCGAAGTATCATCTGGTCAAGCAAAGCAAGACAAGATGGTATATGTGGTGAATCGAAGGTCGTGACGTGTGATCACATGTTGCCCGGCTCGAGCACAGAAGAGATAAAGCTGAGGTTCGGCTCGGCCGCGGGGTTTTGTCCCTGGGGCATTGTCGTTGTATGTCGCCGGCTCACTTGGTGCTCATTGAATGGTGAGAATACTGATCGATATATAATACTGATTTATTTTG
This sequence comes from Eptatretus burgeri, assembly GCF_056783735.1. Classification (NCBI taxonomy): domain Eukaryota; kingdom Metazoa; phylum Chordata; class Myxini; order Myxiniformes; family Myxinidae; genus Eptatretus; species Eptatretus burgeri. The sequence goes on from NC_140967.1 coordinate 44,996,597, forward strand.
CGGTGATTAGTTGCGCGTGTGTACCTTACTGCTTGTACTCCATACTGCGTTTGTATTTCCTGGTGTGCCCGTAGAAGCGGCTTCAATCAAATGGAATAAAGCCTACACTCTGAAGGTTCTTCTCTCGTCTTCACTTCATTTTATTCCATTTGGTTTTCTCGGCTCTCTCAACCAACGATGGACAAGATCTACAAACCAGAGAGGTTTGACGCAGACCCAAACGCGACTGACACAGAAATGAAATGGTCGCATTGGTTCTGTTCCTTCTCACACTATCTGACCATCATCGAAGAGGGAGCTGACAAATTTGCCGCTCTCGTGAATCATGTCTCGCCCAGCGTGTACAGGCTCTTCTCGGAGTGCGACACTTACGAAGCAGCGATCGACGTGCTGCAGGCGCTCTACGTGAACCGCAAGAACGAGGTATACATACGACATCTTCTCAACACACGCAGGCAAGCTGCCGGGGAGACAATCGATCAGTTCCTGCAAGCTCTGAATCAGCTGGGAAAAGACTGCAGCTTCCGGGCCGTAAGCGCCGAGGAACACCGAAAGGAAGCGACACGGGAGGCATTCATCCAAGGACTCAGATCAGCCCACATACGGCAACGCTTACTAGAGAAAGCGCAACCCACTCTTGACAAGGTAGTCGATCAGGCTCGAGCGATGGATACGGCACAGCAGCAATCTGAGTCATTTGGGACACCGATGCTGCTAATGAACGCTGCTACGATGGGAACCCAAGGAACACCACTGGCACAGACACAGCCAGACATAGGGGATGGAGAAACACCCGAGGAGCCGGATACACAGGCCACGTCAAACTCCTCAGCTGCTACTCCGGTTGGTAAATGCTTCTTTTGTGGGTACAAAAGGCACCGCCGCCAAAAATGCCCCGCCAGAGATGCCACATGCATGAACTGTGACAAGAAAGGGCATTATGCCAGGGTATGTAAATCTACTCTAAGGAGAAATAAACCCACTTCTGCGGCTCTCTACTCGCAAAATAAATTAACTGCAGCCTCCCCGGGGAATCTATCCAAGGCTATCATCAACGTACGAATTAACTGGCATATGGCTGAGGCTCTGATTGATACCGGTAGCTCTGAAAGTTTCGTCAACAGCTCGCTAGTGAAAGGCAGGAAATGGAAGATCCACCCGACTGACAATACGGTATGCATGGCCGCCACCTCACTACAATCCCGCGTACGAGGGTACTGCAAAGTCGAATTGGACGTAAAAGGGTACAGGCATCGGGATGGAAGGGTACTGGTGCTTCGTGATTTGTGCGCAGACGTAATTCTGGGTCATAATGTCCTCAAGCAGCACACGAGCGTCGAAATACCCTTTGGAGGAAGCAAACCTCGTCTAATTTTAAATGCTTTGACCACCGCGGAGGTAACGTCCCCCCAGCTGTTCGCTAACTTGTCGCCGGTCTCCAAACCGATAGCGATCAAATCGCGGCGATATACCACTGCTGACATGAATTTCATCACTTCAGAAACCAAGCGATTACTGGAAGAAGGAATTATAGAACCGAGCGAATCGCCATGGCGCGCACAGGTGTTGGTAACCAGCAGTCAGAACCATAAGAAACGAATGGTTGTCGATTATTCCCAAACGGTCAATCGCTTCACCCAACTCGACGCCTACCCCCTGCCGCGCATAGACGAGATGGTCGAACGCGTGGCCAATTATAAGGTATTCAGCACCATCGACTTGCGAAGCGCCTACCATCAAATTCCCATCCGAGAGGAAGACAAACCTTACACCGCATTCCAGGCAGGGAGGCACCTCTACCAATTCAGGAGGATACCATTCGGTGTCACGAATGGAGTAGCTTGCTTCCAACGGGTTATGGACGACATCATCTCAGATGAAAACCTCAAAGACACTTTTGTTTACGTGGACAATGTCACAGTGTGCGGTAGGGATCAGGGGAAACATGATATGAATCTGGACAGATTCTTGAGCATTGCTAGAAAATATAATCTGACTCTCAACTACGAGAAATGCGCATTCTCGGCAAGGTCAATTGACCTTCTCGGCTACACGATAGCCGACGGCACGATTAAGCCTGATCCTGAACGATTGCGCCCGCTCCGTGAGCTACCACCACCTCAGGACCTGCAGACAATGCACCAGGTGATCGGGATGTTCGCTTACTATGCGAGATGGATCTCCCAATACTCCGAGAAAATACATCCCCTAGTGCATTGCAAAAACTTTCCACCAGATGCCGCTGTTGTGACAGCTTTCCACAACCTCAAAGATGATATCAGTAATTCCGTGGTTTTATCGATCGATAGCTCGGTGCCCTTTGTGGTGGAAACCGACGCTTCAGATCACGCGATAGCTGCTACGCTTAATTAGTCTGGGAGACCCGTCGCGTTCTTCTCGAGAACTCTCTCTGGAAGCGAGCAGAGACACTCAGCGATAGAGAAGGAAGCGTACGCCATCGTTGAAGCGCTGCGGAAATGGAGACATTATTTACTGGGAAACCACTTCACGCTCGTTACGGACCAACGATCCGTGGCATTCATGTTTGATGGGAAAAATAACGGGAAAATTAAGAATGAAAAAATTATGAGATGGCGGATAGACCTAGCTTGCTATAGTTACGACATTGTTTACCGGCCCGGGAGGGAAAACCCTGCTGCAGACACCTTCTCGCGGGTCTACTGCTCGGCGGTAATCAGTCGGGCTTTGCAAGACCTCCATGTGTCTCTTTGCCACCCGGGGGTAACCAGAATGGCACATTTCGTACGCAGACAGAACCTGCCCTATTCTATTGAAGATATTAAACAAATGAATGCTTCATGCCCTGTTTGTGCTGAACTAAAACCCAGATTCTATGGTTCGGCTTCTGGCAGACTGATCAAGGCCACTTCTCCCTTCGAGAGACTAAACATTGACTTCAAAGGGCCCCTGCCGACCGAGACAGACAACAGATACATATTCACTGTTGTTGATGAGTATTCAAGGTTCCCTTTCGCGTTTCCGTGCTCGGATATGACCTCGGGCACTGTCGTGAAATGTCTGTCTGACCTCTTCGCTATGTTTGGGAAACCTTCGTACATACATTCAGACAGAGGGCCGTGTTTCATGTCGGCCGGGCTAAAACAATTCCTATTAGAGCACGGCATAGCAACTAGTCGAGCGACGGGTTACAACCCACAGGGTAATGGGCAGGTGGAACGTTATAATGGAGTTATTTGGAAAGCCGTAACTCTGGCGTTGAAATCAAGAGGACTGGGCCCCGAGCGGTGGGAGGTTACCCTTCTCGACGCTCTGAATTCCATACGCTCTTTGCTCTGCACGTCCACCAATGCAACTCCTCACGACCGAATGTTTACTCACCAGCGGCGTTATGTTGACGGCCAATCGGTGCCCGACTGGCTAACCCATCCCGGAACAGTGTTCATGAAACGCCCGGTACGACAAAGCAAGTATGAACCCATGGTGGAGGGGGTCGAGCTCATCGATACTAATCCAGAATACGCTCATGTCAGGCTCCCGGATGGCAGGGAGACCACTGTGTCGGTTCGTCATTTGGCTCCCTCAGGTACTCCCCCCGCCGGTACACCACCATCTGGCACACCTCCCTCTGACATTCCCTCCCCAGGTGTTTCTCCCCCAGGGACTCCACCCGAGAAGGGTGATGGCGGAGCTACCGCGTTCCACCCGGGGCGATCGGGGAGTCATCTCCGGCTCGAGTCGAGGCTCACCAAAAGGATCGGAAGCCTCCCTCAAGTGAAACCGCCATCTACTCCCGGAGAGGCCGGCGAATAATACCCCCTCGCCGACTCAATCTGTAAAGGGGATTATCGGCATCCTCGATGCTCATGCTCCTATATGCTCGTTACATCATATATCGATGCTCATTACCATGCTCCTACAACTCAAAATAATCCTCACTGCTTGGCATGTATGCTTCTGTAGTTTAGATAGTTCGCGTTGCTTGAAATGTATACTCCTGTAGCGCTGAAGTAATCCTGGTGCGTTAGTTGGGCCTCTAGTTACATTTTAAAGACGGGGAGAATGTGGTGAATGGAAGGTCGTGACGTGTGACCACATGATGCCCGGCTCGAGCACAGAAGAGATAAAGCTGAGGTTCGGCTCAGCCGCGGGGTTTTGTCCCTGGGGCATTGTCGTTGTATGTCGCCGGCTCACTTGGTGCTCATTGAATGGTGAGAACACTGATCGATATATAATACTGATTTATTTTGCGGTGATTAGTTGCGCGTGTGTACCTTAGTGCTTCTGTACTCCTTGCTGCGTCTGTATTTCCTGGTGTGCCCGTAGAAGCGGCTTCAATCAAATGCAATAAAGCCTACACTCTGAAGGTTCTTCTCTCGTCTTCACTTCAGTATACATGAAGAGTTTGAACAGAGATTACAGGCAGACAAATCTATCGAGGTCAAATGTCATGAGACTGGGTCAACGTACACATCACGCTCACACATAGAAATACACTTGAAACGAATGAGTAATGTTTGTTTGGAAGATTCTTCAACAAGCAAAATAAACCTCCGTTCAAAGACGACAGTATTTGACTTTATAGAACATTGTATTTTTTGCGGAGAAAAGTGCATCATGGACTTTGATAAGAAGAATCCTAATCGTTGGCGGCGAGTTCTCCTTTGTAGGACTGCAGATCGTGTTGATCGGACAACTTTCAAACAAACTATTCTAGATGTTACCGATTTCCGCCAGGATGAAGAAGGACGCCAGGTCAAGATACGATTAATGGGCACAATCAGCGATCTTCATGCTGCTGATTTTTTTTTTTTTTTTTTTGTATACCTTGGTCGAGGCTCGTATGAGAGCTAACACACAACTCACAGCAAGGAGGCATGAGACAAGAGGGGCGGGAGTGGAAGGGACAAAACAGTGGGGAACAGACACATTAGGTGAACTGTGGAAGGGAGAGGGATGGGGATGGGACGGGGAACATGGCGAAGAGAAGATGGACATTACAGGGACTTTCAGGAAGGAAAGCAGGAGAATTGAAGGAAGTGGGCTTGGGTGGATTACCGGGGTAGAAAAGATCGAGGATTTGGATGGGGGAAGATAAGAGGTGGTGGTGAACAGCTGTTTTGAAAGCCTGGAGGGAAGAATGGGAAAGAATAGAGTGAGGAAGTTTATTCCAAAGGCGGGAAAAAGAGGAATGAAAGAGTGAAGATGAGCAGTGATTCGTGATTTTGGTAGTTTTACCAGAAGGGGTTGTTGGCGGACCTTGAGCGCCCTGTGGAAATGTGGTTGGGACAAATCGCAGAGAGAGCAGGGGGCAAGGCTGGAGAGGAGTCGGTAGAAGACAGAAAGACCACCGACCAACCTGCGGTGATTGAGTGAGAGGCCCAAAGACTCAGCTTCATTGCGGGAGATGCCAATGATCTTAAAAGCCCTGGTTTCGACAGCGTGAAGCCGAGAAAGGTGGGAGGCAGGAGCACCAGCCCAGAGGGGAGAGCAGTACTCCATCAGGCTACGGACAAAAGCTTTGTAAGTGGTCAGGAGCTCAAGAGGGCCGAGGAAGGACTTTGCACGACGGAGGATTCCCAGTCGGCGACTGGCTTTTGAGGCAAGGTTGGAAATGTGACTTTCCCAGGAAAGGTCATGGCAGATAGTGAGACCCAGAAGCTTGAAAGAAAAGACTTCTTCCAGAGGATTGTTGAGAAAGTGGATGGGGGGTTTTGTAAACGGTCCTTTCGAAGAGACATAGTGAGAGTGTGAGATTTGTGTGGATTGAAAGACATGTTCCACGTGTTGGACCAGTTTGTGATTTTATCCAGATCTGCAGTGAGCGAAGAAGCTGCTGCTTGCCGGTCTGAGGGATGACAGATGGTACGGCAGAGGGTGGAGTCATCGGCAAAGAGAAATAGAGGATTTTCCAGAGAGTCCGAGAGATCATTGATGAAAACCAGAAAAAGAACAGGGCCCAGAACGCTACCTTGAGGAACTCCAGCCTGCACAGGAAGAGGGGATGAAAGAACTCCATTTAGGGCCACACGTTGACTGCGACAGGAGAGGAAGTCTGCGAGCCATGAGTGGAGATGGCCTTGAATACCATGGGAAGAGAGTTTGGTGAGTAGGGCAGGGTGCCAGACTGTGTCAAAAGCACGTGATATGTCCAGGGATACGGCTCGGATTTCCTGTCTGGCATTGAGGACCTCCATCCATTGATGGGAGAGCAGTAGCAGCATATCCAGGGTAGAGTGACCTGGTCTGAAACCAAATTGATGATTGGAAATCAAGCCATTGGAGAAGAGGAAGGATTTCATGTCTGAAGCGATGATGGATTCCATAACCTTGCTGATGATTGGGAGAAGGCTGATTGGTCTGTAGTTACAGGGATCTGTTTTTGCACCTTTTTATGCAGGGCAGTGATGTTAGCAGATTTCCAAGCAGATGGCAGATGACCTTGGGAAAATGAGAGGGTGAATAGAACAGAGAGAGGGTGAGCAAGAGCAGAAGAGCAGGCTTTGAGGACACGTGGGCTGATGCCGTCTGGACCGGTTGCAGAATCTGACTCGAGGTTTGAAAGCAAGCTCTCCACCTTGTCAGGAGAAAAGGATACAGAGTCCAGGGACAGTTGGGTGCGACTGGGTAAAGTGGGTAGAGATAGTGATGGGTTTGGGACACAAGATTTAGCTGCAAACACCGAGTTTAGACATTCAGCTTTATCACGTGTGGAATCAGCAGTGCGGCCATTTGAGGTAAGGGAGGGGATGGAGGGGGAACATACACCAGAAACAGATTTGATTAAACGCCACCAGGATTTTGAGGAGGGAGAGAGGTTTGAGAGTTCAGACTTGAGATGAGAAAGATGTTGTTTTCTGGCTCTCCTGAGGGTAGATACACACTTGTTCCGAGCTTTGTGGAAAGAACTGAGATTGCCCTCAGTTGGGTTTGCTTTCCATGAGGCAAAGGCAAGTTGTTTCAGGACAACTGCCTCGCCACAAGCTTCAGTAAACCAAGGGCGGGAGGAAGGGTAAGACAACTGAACACGAGAGGGGATAAATCTGTGCATGAGGGAGAGCAAGTTTCTTTGAAAGAATTCCCAGGATGAGTTGATGTTTGAGAAAGTAGTGATAGGAGACCAGTCTGTAAGTTTGATGGCTGCTCGGAGACCCTGCCAGTCGGCTTGAGTGAAATGCCAGACTCGACGGCGGTGAGGTGGTTCTCTGATAACAGCCAGAGAGATGTCCACTTTAACAAGGACGTGGTCAGAAGAACCAATTGGAGCGAAGGAAGAGCAGCAGATATTGTCAGGGAAATTTGTCAAAATCAGATCCAGAAGAGATGGAGTACCATTGGTTGAGATCCGCGTCGGGAAGTTGACCGATTGAGTCAGTCCCAATGAGTCACAGAAAGCTTTTGCTGATGTCCCATGGCAGGTGAGAGAGGTACCCACACCTAGCCAACTGGCGTGATGACAATTGAAGTCGCCACATAAGAGGAAGAGAGAGTTTGGATGAGAAGATAGAAGATGGTCCATGTTTTCGGAGAGTGAGGTGTAGATGGAGTCATCACTGTTCGGTGGACGGTACAGTACACATATAAACATGAGGTGGGAGTGGAGGGGAAGCCGAAGCCAGAGGTATTCCTGGGGGTGTGGGGGAGTGAGAGCAGTGCAGGGAGAGTGAGGAATAGAGTCTTTGATGAAGAGAGCAACACCTCCACCAGGACGAGGCTCAGGTCTGTCATACCGTAAGAGGGAGTAACCAGGGAGAGATACTTGGGAGTCAGACACGTCTTGGGAGAGGAAAGTTTCTGTTAGGCAGATAATGTCTGGTTTGTCAGTGGCAACCTGTAGGGAAAGATCTGAAAGGTTTGAGCGAAGGCCCCGGATATTTGAGGTCCACACTTTTAATGAAGAGGTAGGGGAGGAGGCTTTGGGTGCAGGAGGTGGAATGGGGCGGGGGAGGGTAGGACGAGGGACGAGGGGGAGGTAAGGAGGGTTGCTGAAGGAGTGTGGGGTATTGCAGAATAGCGAGGGAGGGGGCCGAATGAGGAGGAGAAAAGGCTCTGTGGTGCTGGGAGAGAGGGGGACAAGAGACAAGGAAGATGGCAGTTGAGGATTTGAGGAGGTGGAGTGAAGAGATGGAGGTGAGAGGGCAGTGGAGGGAGGCAGGTTGTTGGATGAGAGGGGGCAACTTAGAGAAGGAAGAGTGAGGGGATGAAAGGTGGGAGAAAGGTGAGGGGGAATTTTTGAAAGAGGTGAGAGGGAGGCTTGGAGGGAGAAGAGTGGGATGGTTGCTTTGAGAGTGAGAGTGAGGGGTGAGGGGGTGAGTTGGCACTGAAGTTGGAAAAAAGAATGGTTGATGGAAAGCGAGCATCCATGGCAAACTGTGGTTTTTAAAAGTTTTAGGTCAGAGATGCGATTTAACACAATTCTTGATGGATGCAATGAAGGCGAATTCAGAGCATGGAGAGAAGAAGCGCTGTAATAGTTGGATTTTTTAGGCAAGGAATGAAGGAGAGGTCGAAATGAGAGCAGTCTGTTAAAATAGCAGAAGAGTAGTGCATTGTGAAACAGTAAAGAGTACCACATGTGTGAGAGAGGAAGATGAAGCATTATGAGATCGTTTTTGTTGTTAATATTAATGTATGAGAGAGTTCAACAGATTAGGTCATGGAAGTGTAAAAAAAAAAAGAAATCGAGGAAGACGAGGAGGAAGTTAAGAGGAAGAAGAAGTAGCAGAATCGGGAGAAGGTGAGCGTGTTGTTGTTGTTGTTGTTGGGTATATTTTTTATTTTTATTTTTATTTTTTTTTGAGATAAGAAAGAGATTAGTTGGGAGAATGGGGGATGTTTGGAAAGTGGGGAGGATGAAAATTGAAGGTAATGGGGAGGATAGAAATTGAAGGTAATGGGGAGAAAAAACAAACAAACAAACAAAAAAAAAACGATCGAACACCGAGTGGAACCGGTAGGCCTCAAGCCTAGGACTAGGCCTCAAACACCAAGTAAGAACGTCGACATAAATACTCACAAAATAGCACGATTTTTGAAACAAAACCGAACTAGGAACACACATTAACATGTAGGTGAGAAAATTAAACAGTTAAAACGGGACAAATAACAACCGGAACTTAACTTTGAGAACGTCAGCAGGGAGCCCCGAAGGAGACCTCTTGCCGCTCAAAACCGGAACCGGAAGTGATGCGAGATATCACGATGATTGCAGAAAGTCCGACATGACACCTCGTTCTGTTGCAGCAGCAGCACACAGTGGCAAAGAAACCCAGGACATTGAGCCAGCTGTGAGTTCTACGGTGGTTCTATCAGGTTTTCCTTTGTCCTCGTCCCTGTTTCTTAAGCTTTTGTTTGTTGGATTTGCTTTCCAAAGGTTTATGGTTTCTCTTTTTGAGTTTCAAAGCAAAATATATTTGATAACATCCGATTTCTAAACCATTTGCCGTATTAATGTATTTTGTAAATTTCCAAGCCAATTGTTTTTTCCATCCTTCACACGCAGCTGTTTGTAAACAATCATGTTTGTGAACATCTCCCTGAAACGTCTCCAGAAATATAACGTTTTCCAGTGAAAGCGACTCAAGTTTTCTGGGTTGTGTAGAGTTAGTACAGCAGTAACACACGGACTCCAACCTTCCGATATCAGCCAAGTGTGTGTGTGTGTGTGTGTATGTGTGTGTGTTTGTGTTTGTGTTTGTATGTGTGTGTGTGTGTGTGTGTGTGTGTGTGTGTGTGTATGTGTGTGAGTGTGTGTGTGTGTATGTGTGTGTATGTGTGTATGTGTGTGTATGTGTGTATGTGTGTGTGTGTATGTATGTGTGTGTGTGTATGTATGTGTGTGTGTATGTGTGTGTGGTTGTATGTGTGTGTTTGTGTGTATGTGTGTGTATATGTGTGTGTGTGTGGTGTGTGTATATGTATGTGTGTGTGTGTGTGTGTATATGTGTGTATGTGTGTGTGTGTGTTTGTGTTTGTATGTGTGTGTGTGTGTGTGTGTGTATGTGTGTATGTGTGTGTGTGTATGTATGTGCGTGTGTATGTGTGTGTGTGTATGTGTGTGTATGTGTGTGTTTGTGTGTGTGTTTGTTTGTGTGTGTTTGTGTTTGTGTGTGTGTGTGTGTTTGTGTGTGTGTTTGTTTGTGTGTGTGTTTGTTTGTGTGTGTATGTTTGTGTGTATGTGTGTGAGTTTGCGTTTGGGTTTGTGTTTGTGTGTGTGTGTTTGTGTTTGTTTGTGTGTGTGTTTGTTTGTGTGGGTGTGTGTGTGTGTTTGTTTGCGTGTGTGCGTGTGTGTTTGTGTGTGTGTGTGTGTTTGTGTGTGTGTTTGTGTGTTTGCGTTTGTGTTTGTGTTTGTGTTTGTGTTTGTGTTTGTGTGTGTACACATTTGGGGTTCAGAATGTGGAATGGAGTCGTCCCAGGGTGGGTTCAAAGTATCCCCCTTCATTTCGGGATGGGTTTTCTCAGGGATGGTCTTTTAATATCTCTATGTGGTTCTTCTTCATCACTGGTACCACTTTGACCTTCTTCAGCTTCCAGGATCTTTTCACTTCATACTTGAGGTCTTGGTATTTGATCATTTTCTTGATTTCTGCATCGTTTAGTCCAAAATCACTGGTATTAACACCTCAATGAGCAAAGTCTTCTCTGCTTTGTACCTAAGTTTGATATCTGGTCACAACACTTTGTTTTCGATGTTCCCGCCCGATGGGATCATCAGGTCGTACGTGAGCGGTACTTTCATGTTTTCAGTGATTGCTTTTGGTTCATTTTCCCGTAAATTTTCTGCAACTGGGATATCAATGTTTTTGCAGATGTGCCGGCAGATTACTTTACAAACTCTGTTGTGTGATTGTGTGTACAGCTGTTCTGACACGTTTTTATTTTATGTTTTTGTGTTCAGTCATAAAGTGTCACATATCATTCTCTTTGCGAACCCCACCTCCACCGCTCACCTGTATTTTTTTACTCCCTTCTCTCCCCCACTCATTTTCTCACTCTGTACCCTCCTCACTCCACCCCTCCTCATAAAATGCAGCACTCTCCTACCACACCTCTGTCGCTCTCTTGCTGCCTCTGCCTGTGTGTGTGTGTGTGTGTGTGTGTGTGTGTGTGTGTGTGTGTGTGTGTGTGTGTGTGTGTGTGTGTGTGTGTGTGTGTGTGTCTCTCTCTCACACACCCCTCCCTCCCGCAGGGAATAGCAATGTTTGGTGAGGTGTCTCTCTCCCCACAACTCCCCTGTCTTCCTCCTCTCTGCCTCCCCTTCCCCGTCTCACCTGACACCTGCCTCCTCTCTCTCTCCCTCGCTTCCCCCCCCCATTTATTTACCCATCAGCAAAGCGACGAGTTGTGTTCACTTGCTCACAATCAAATAAGAAAATGAATCCCATCCCGAACCCTGATATTAAAACCCAAACCCTAATACCCCAAACCCAACCCCAACCTTTACACCCCAAACCTTACTCTCATCCCAAGATCATTAATCATTTTTACACAAATGTTTTTGAAAACAACTCAATGATTTATTATTTTTTAAACAGTTTAATAATTTGTTTTAAAGCAGTTTAATAAAAATACAAGGTCAATACAGTCTTTCCAAATTTTCTGAGTCTTTAAGGTGGAACTTGTATGTTGGGTCAAGGTAGAACTCGTTTTGTGGGTCAAGGTAGAACTCGTTTTGTGGGTCAAGGTCGAACTCGGTTTGTGGGTCAAGGTAGAACTCGTTTTGTGGGTCAAGGTAGAACTCGGTTTGTGGGTCTCTGCACACACATCATCTGAAGGAAGTGAAAACCACTGTAAATCACCACATTCATAATGTTCATCCTGATAATGCCTTCTCACACAATCCTGGAAACTCTGTATTCTCTCCATTACTTTCTGCATCTCAGTTCAATTTTCCTTTCCTTTTGCCTTCAATTTCACATCTTGATTTTCTTCATCACAAAGTCCCACTGGATTTTAATTAACGTTTTTCAAACATTTAATTTTAATGCAGAAAAAGTTTATAATTGAAAAAATCTGCACTTACTACTCGTTGGTAAAGGCGACGTTTCGGGGAGAATCCACTCGCCTTGGTCACGGCAGATGAGGAAATGAGGAAGAAGCTGGAAAACTGCCACGTGACATCCAACCTGCTTCAATTTAATTACCAAACATTCATCGATTTTATTAATTTTAATGATCATCCAGTTGTACACAATGACTTGTATACGGATACATTAACACTCATGCCAGACTTTCACCAACTGGATGATCTGTTTGGTGCTTGTCTGGCCAAGAGAACAGCAAAACATTCGTTTGTTCCGAACACTTCTGAGACACAGACAGAATGGGACACGATGGGGGTGAAGAACATGCAGTTTATACAAAGTTTGGAATAATTTATAATGTAAGGCAAGAATCTTGGAAACTTACGTTCCAACCGGTAGGATGGTTTCATTCGAGGAGGTGGAGGGGAGTTAACGAGCACCTCTTCTGAGGGGTCTTTGGGAAAAAAACAACAATAATATATAACATTAAATACATTGATATCTTCATCAGTTTGATAACTTGTTCAGGAAAGGGCACAGAAGGGAATGCACTGATGGAACAGGTAACGACGAAAAGGTGAATAATCCAGTCGAGGGGAGTTCAACTTCTTGTGATTTATCCTGCATAGCGATGACTATGTCAATAAGTTACCTTCCCACAAAGTTATAATTACAATTATCTCCACAATTAAGAACATTCTTCTTTAGAGAAGGAAGTATTAACAGCAATGTCTATAAAACAACAAGTGCCAAAATGTATTTCAGCTAAACGTCCCGATCTTGGGGTTTATTGTGTTTGCACCCAGTATGTTCACCCCAATTGTCCAAAGTATTGAAGAGTGCTTACCTGTTGAAGGTCCTGCATGTGGTATCACCTGTCAACACCTTGCTGTTTGTGCTGTTGCTGTTGCAGCCTGTGATCACAATGAGGGTTCTGCTTTTCCTGCAGCCACTCAACACCGTGCTGCTTCTGTTGTTTCTGTTGCTCCTTTCGACACTGTTGATGACCCTTAAGACGTTTAGACCCCATATGACCTTTTAAACTCTGATAGATCCTTTGACCCCAATGACATTTATACCCGCAGATCCTTTAGATCCGTGGAGACCCATTTCGATCCCTTATTTTTTGTTCGAGCCCGTATGACCTTCACACTGTTTGAACTGCTTCGAACCCTTTAGACAAACCACACAAACATGAAAATAGTCTTTTTGTGACACAGACTACTCTTCACAGCAGGTGATGTGCAAACTCGTCCCACCCAGAGGATGGTTAACTGCTGGTAACCTTATCTGATCGAAATCTACTTGGAAAAACGACAACTAAAATGAAATCAGATTCCTGGAAGTTTTACAACACAAAATAGAGTCTCTCCCCCTCCTCCCCTGCGAACCTGGTGTTCCTGTCCTCAATTACAATCGTCATTGGAACAAAGATGTTCATCGTCCCCGTCCTCACAATGACATTCGTCGTCTCCATCGTCGCAATCACATTCGTCGTCTCCATCGTCATCATCATCATCTTCTACATCTTTATCCTCCCCATCAGGCTCATCTTCCCCATCTACTTTCTTCTCCTTTCTGTGAACACACAAGAAAAACCAGAACATTTCTCTGTGTGGCGCAAATGTGTCAATCAGAGTACCACCAGATATATAAACTCCAATCACAACATATTCATCAGTACAGAGGTCCATCGGGATTATCGTTTGCTGTTCTTCATTTGAAGATCAATAATAACATGAAGACTTGTGAAGAGCTTTACCGGAACTGTTTGTTCATCCATAAATAAATCCCACAAAGCGAGTTGATGATCAGTATCACCATGGAGATGATCCCTACAGCGAATTCAAATCTCGCCCAAAGCGACAGGATCTCTCCAACGTCCATCGGGCCAAAGATGGAACCTTCCCCAAAGATCTGTGGACACGGATATAACAAGGTTAATAAATTAATGTTATTTCAATGAAAACAGGAATCGATTTCCTTCATCACAATCCTTCAATGGGATCCTTTCAAACTGAAGTTGAAACACGACGTTCTGACCACAGGTCCAGCAAACGGATCAAACATTCCAGAACAGGTGTGGTTTCCTTGTAACAAGATTTATTTGTACATTTGTTCACATCGTAATCAAACCGTCATTATTTCTTGAATATCACAATCTGCTCCGTTCCTATAACTTCCTCCTCATTCTCATCAATGGGATCTTTAAACCTTTACCCTCCGTCCATCAGGGACGGTCTTTCTCTTCGTGTCCCACTTACCTGGTAAGACTGATTTATAGCCCAGACTCCAGGACGCACTTTCAGGTGCTCCGGAAACATGTCCTCTTGTAATTCTTTGAAAAAACTCAAGAGCACAACAAGGTACGACCACATCGTGGCAGCGAATGCGGCAGAATGGTCGAAATGTTGGAAAGGGTGAACACACAATGCGTCCCGCCGATGGTCTTTGTGACGCTGCAAGCATTGTTGTCATGGTAACCCCGTTCGGTTCCAAACAAACCCATTTCAGTTTTCATTGTATCATCATCCCATGTATTATATGTAATTATATAATGGTTTGTAGTATTTGTGTGCAGGTTGGCCTGAAAGTCGTTTTACCCCTCACCGGTAATAGTCCGAGTGTTGGCCAGAAAAGCGTGCGTTGGGGTCCGCACAATGTTTTTCTGCATTTTTGTGATCACCAGAACATCTGAATGAATATTCCGATTGATGCCACTCTGGCACCCTTGAGCATTTTTGTGGAAACCCATTAATATGCAAATTAGCGGTGGCCATTTTCGAAATTATTATTTTTCTTAATATCTCCAAAAGTAAGCATCCAAATATCCTGGTTGAAGTGTCTACACCCATGTTTTTAGGGTCACTGGTCATGATAACCCCACTTAGAATTTGATAACATTTAAATTTAGCTCATTAATATGCAAATTAGCAGTCGCCATTATCAAAATAACAATTTTTCTTCATATCTCCAGAAGTAAGCATCCAAACAGTCTGGTTGAGGTGTCCAACCCCATATTTTCAGGGTCACTGGTCATGATAAACCCACTTACAATTTGATAACATTTAAATTTAGCTCATTAATATGCAAATTAGCAAAACCCTACCCCCTGAATTTGTCCGCGCGGAATGGCGTTTTTGCAGTACAGTTAGACAACAACAACAACAACAACAACAACAACAACAAAACTGCTTGAAAATAACTTGCGCACAGCTGTTTATCCCCAGTACAGTTGTAAAGAAATGACTGACCTCAGAAGATCAACAGCCTGAACTGTTTCTGATCAAGTAACTCGAGCCTTGTAATGTAATGAAAGAAACATGGAGAACTGAGTTTTAAGTAAGAGTAATGTTTTCTGATACAGGAGAATCATCGATATTATTTGCAAGCAAGTTTTTTTTATTATTATTTAACATGATCTGTCTGAAAACAACTGTGTATTTTGTTGATTTTAAAAGTACACACGGTGGAACCTGTTTCCTGAGAATTTTTTTAAAATACGAACAAATAAATTAAATGTTTACTGATGTTTATAATTACCTCTATTGTTACACGTTGAGGCTCCATCACCATGGGAGACTGTTTGTTTCTTCAGTCCCTGAAATGCAACTAAAGCTGGAAAACCTCTGGTATCAGTTGGTCCAGACAGAGTGCGAAGTATCATCCGGTCAAGCAAAGCAAGACAAGATGGAAAACATGAAGAGCTTGAACAGATATTACAGGCAGACAAATCTATCGAGCTCAAATGTCATGAGACTGGGTCAACGTACACATCACGTTCACACATAGAAAGACACTTGAAACGAATGAGTAATGTTTGTTTGGAAGATTCTTCAACAAGCAAAATAAACCTCCGTTCAAAGACGACAGTATTTGACTTTAAAGAACATTGTATTTTTTGCTGAGAAAAGTGCATCATGGACTTTGATAAGAAGAATCCTAATCGTTGGCGGCGAGTTCTCCTTTGTAGGACTGCAGATCGTGTTGATCGGAAAACTTTCAAACAAACTATTCTAGATGTTACCGATTTCCGCCAGGATGAAGAAGGACGCCAGGTCAAGATACGATTAATGGGCACAATCAGCGATCTTCATGCTGCTGATACGAGATATCACGATGACTGCAGAAAGTCCTACATGACACCTCGTTCTGTTGCAGCAGCAGCACACAGTGGCAGAGAAACCCAGGACATTGAGCCACCTGTGAGTTCTACGGTGGTTCTATCAAGTTTTCCTTTGTCCTCGTCCCTGTTTCTTAAGCTTTTGTTTGTTGGATTTGCTTTACAAAGGTTTATGGTTTCTCTTTTTGAGTTTCAAAGCAAAATATATTTGATAACATCCAATTTCTAAACTATTTGCCATATTAATGTATTTTGTAAATTTCCAAGCCAATTGTTTTTTCCATCCTTCACACGCAGCTGTTTGTAAACAATCATGTTTGTGAACATCTCCCTGAAACGTCTCCAGAAATATAACGTTTTCCAGTGAAAGCGACTCAAGGTTTCTGGGTTGTGTAGAGTTAGTACTGTAGTAACACACGGACTCCAACCTTCCGATATCAGACAAGTGTGTGTGTGTGTGTGTGTGTGTGTGTGTGTGTGTGTGTGTGTGTGTGTGTGTGTGTGTGTGTGTGTGTGTGTGTGTGTGTGTGTGTGTGTGTGTGTGTTAATGTGTGTGTTTATGTGTGTGTGTGTGTGTGTATCTCTCTCTCCCCACCTCCACCATAACTCCCCTGTCTTCTTCCTCTCTGCCTCCCCATACCTGTCTCACCCTCCACCTGCATCATTTCAATCTCTCTCTCCCTCAATTTTTCTCCCTTCCTTCCCCCCCCCCCCCACTTTATTGACCCATCAGCAAAGCGACGAGTTGTGTTCACTTGCTCACAATCAAATAAGAAAATAAATCCCATCCCTTACCCTGATATTAAAACCCAAACCCTTATACCCCAAACCCAACCCCAATCTTTACACCCCAAACCTTACTCTAATCCCAAGATCATTAATAATTTTTACACAAATGTTTTTGAAAACAACTCAACGATTTATTATTTTTTAAACAGTTTAAAAATTTGTTTTAAAGCAGTTTAATAAAAATACAAGGTCAATACAGTCTTTCCAAATTTTCTGAGTCTCTATGGTAGAACTTGTATGTTGGGTCAAGGTGGAACTCGTTTTGTGGGTCAAGGTAGAACTCGTTTTGTGGGTCAAGGTCGAACTCGTTTTGTGGGTCAAGGTAGAACTCGTTTTGTGGGTCAAGGTAGAACTCGTTTTGTGGGTCAAGGTCGAACTCGTTTTGTGGGTCAAGGTATAACTCGTTTTGTGGGTCAAGGTGGAACTCGTTTTGTGGGTCAAGGTCGAACTCGTTTTGTGGGTCAAGGTAGAACTCGTTTTGTGGGTCAAGGTAGAACTCGTTTTGTGGGTCTCTGCACACACATCAGCTGAAGGAAGTGAAAACCACTGTAAATCACCACATTCATAATGTTCATCCTGATAATGCCTTCTCACACAATCCTGGAAACTCTGTATTCTCTCCATTACTTTCTGCATCTCAGTTCAATTTTCCTTTCCTTTTGCCTTCAATTTCACATCTTGATTTTCTTCATCACAAAGTCCCACTGGATTTTAATTAACGTTTTTCAAACATTTAATTTTAATGCAGAAAAAGTTTATAATTGAAAAAATCTGCACTTACTACTCGTTGGTAAAGGCGACGTTTCGGGGAGAATCCACTCGCCTTGGTCACGGCAGATGAGGAAATGAGGAAGAAGCTGGAAAACTGCCACGTGACATCCAACCTGCTTCAATTTAATTACCAAACATTCATCGATTTTATTAATTTTAATGATCATCCAGTTGTACACAATGACTTGTATACAGATACATTTACACTCATGCCAGACTTTCACCAACTGGATGATCTGTTTGGTGCTTGTCTGGCCAAGAGAACAGCAAAACATTCGTTTGTTCCGAACACTTCTGAGACACAGACAGAATGGGACATGATGGGGGTGAAGAACATGCAGTTTATACAAAGTTTGGAATAATTTGTAATGTAAGGCAAGAATTTGGATACTTACGTTCCAACCGGTAGGATGGTTTCATTCGAGGGGGTGGAGGGGAGTTAACGAGCACCTCTTCTGAGGGGTCTTTGGGAAAAAAAACAACAATAATATAGAACATTAAATACATTGATATCTTCATCAGTTTGATAACTTGTTCAGGAAAGGGCACAGAAGGGAATGCACTGATGGAACAGGTAACGACGAAAAGGTGAATAATCCAGTTGAGGGGAGTTCAACTTCTTGTGATTTATCCTGCATAGCGATGACTATGTCAATAAGTTACCTTCCCACAAAGTTATAATTACAATTATCTCCACAATTAAGAACATTCTTCTTTAGAGAAGGAAGTATTAACAGCAATGTCTATAAAACAACAAGAGCCAAAATGTATTTCAGCTAAACGTCCCGATCTTGGGGTTTGTTGTGTTTGCACCCAGTGTGGTCACCCCAATTGTCCAAAGTATTGAAGAGTGCTTACCTGTTGAAGGTCCTGCATGTGGTATCACCTGGCAACACCTTGCTGTTTGTGCTGTTGCTGTTGCAGCCTATGATCACAATGAGGGTTCTGCTTTTCCTGCAGCCACTCAACACCGTGCTGCTTCTGTTGCTGTTGCTCCTTCAGACCCATTGAGACCCCAGAGACCCATTTCGATCCCTTATTTTTTGTTAGAGCCCGTATGGCCTTTACACCGTTTGAACTGCTTCGACCCCTTTAGAACCCTTCACACAAACCACACAAACATCAAAATAGTCTTTTTGCGACACAGACTATTCATTTCAGCAGGTGGTGTGCAAACTCGTCCCACCCAGAGGGTGGTTAACTGCTGGTAACCTTATCTGATCGAAACCTTCTTGGAAAAACAACAACTAAAATGAAATCGGATTCCTGGAAGTTTTACAACACAAAATAGAGTCTCTCCCCCTCCTCCCCTGCGAACCTGGTGTTCCTGTCCTCAATTACAATCGTCATTGGAACAAAGATATTCATCGTTCCGATCCTCACAATGACATCCGTCATCGTCATCGTCACAATCACATCCGTCGTCACCATCGTCACAATCACATCCGTCGTCTACAGCGTCACAATCGTATTCGTCGTCTCCATCGTCACAATCACATTCGTCATCTTCTGAATTCAATATGTCGTCATCATCATCATCTTCCACATCTTTATCCTCCCCATCAGGCTCATCTTCTCCATCTACTTTCTTCTCCTTTCTGTGAACACACAAGAAAAACCAGAACATTTCTCTGTGTAGCGCAAATGTGTCAATCAGAGTACCACCAGATATATAAACTCCAATAACAACACAATCATCAGTACAGAGGTCCATCGGGATTATCGTTTGCTGTTCTTCATTGGAACATCAATAATAAAATGAAGACTTGTGAAGAGCTTTACCGGAACCGTTCGTTCATCCATAAATAAATCGCACAAAGCGAGTTGATGATCAGTATCACCATGGAGATGATCCCTACAGCAAATTCAAATCTCGCCCAAAGTGACACGAGTTGTCCAACGTCCATCGGGCCGAAGATGGAACCTTCCCCAAAGATCTGTGGACACGGATATAACAAGGATAATAAATTAATGTTATTTCAATGAAAACAGAATCAATTTCCTTCATAACAATCCTTCAATGGGATCCTTTCAAACTGAAGTTGAAACACGACGTTCTGACCACAGGTCCAGCAAACGGATCAAACATTCCAGAACAGGTGTGGTTTCCTTGTAACAAGATTAATTAGTCCATTTGTTCACATCGTAATCAAACCGTCATTATTTCTTGAATATCACAATCTGCTCCGTTCCTATAACTTCCTTTTCATTCTCATCAATGGGATCTTTAAACCTTTACCCTCCGTCCATCAGGGACGGTCTTTCTCTTCGTGTCCCACTTACCTGGTAAGACTGATTTATAGCCCAGACTCCAGGACGCACTTTCAGGTGATCCGGAAACATGTCCTCTTGAAATTCTTTGAAAAAACTCAAGAGCACAACAAGGTACGACCACATCGTGGCAGCGAATGCGGCAGAATGGTCGAAATGTTGTAAAAGGTGAACACACAATGCGTCCCGCCGATGGTCTTTGTGACGCTGCAAGCATTGTTGTCATGGTAACCCCGTTCGGTTCCAAACAAACCCATTTCAGTTTTCATTGTATCATCATCCCATGTATTATATGTAATTATATAATGGTTTGTAGTATTTGTGTGCAGGTTGGCCTGAAAGTCGTTTTACCCCTCACCGGTAATAGTCCGAGTGTTGGCCAGAAAAGCGTGCGTTCGGGTCCGCAAAATGTTTTTCTGCATTTTTGTGATCACCAGACCATCTGAATGAATATTCCGATTGATGCCACTCTGGCACCCTTGAGCATTTTTGTGGAAACCCATTAATATGCAAATTAGCGGTGGCCATTTTCGGAATTACGATTTTTCTTAATATCTCCAAAAGTAAGCATCCAAATATCCTGGTTGAGGTGTCTGCACCCATGTTTTTAGGGTCACTGGTCATGATAACCCCACTTAGAATTGAACAACATTTAAATTTAGCTCATTAATATGCAAATTAGCAGTCGCCATTATCAAAATAACAATTTTTCTTAATATCTCCAGAAGTAAGTATCCAAACAGCCTGGTTGAGGTGTCCAAACCCATATTTTCAGGGTCACTGGTCATGATAAACCCACTTACAATTTGATAACATTTAAATTTAGCTCATTAATATGCAAATTAGCAAAACCCTACCCCCTGAATTTGTCCGCGCGGAATGGCGTTTTTGCAGTACAGTTATACAACAACAACAACAACAACAACAACAACAACAACAACAACAAAACTGCTTGAAAATAACTTGCGCACAGCTGTTTATCCCCAGTACAGTTGTAAAGAAATGACTGACCTCAGAAGATCAACAGCCTGAACTGTTTCTGATCAAGTAACTCGAGGCTTGTAATGTAATGAAGGAAACGTGGAGAACTGAGTTTTAAGTAAGAGTAATGTTTTCTGATACAGGAGAATCATCGATATTTTATTTGCAAGCAAGTTTTTTATTATTATTATTTAACATGATCTGTCTGAAAACAACTGTGTATTTTATTGATTTTTAAAAGTACACACGGTGGAACCTGTTTCCTGAGAATTTTTTTAAAATACGAACAGATAAATTAAATGTTTACTGATGTTTATAATTACCTCTATTGTTACACGTTGAGGCTCCATCACCATGGGAGACTGTTTGTTTATTCAGTCCCTGAAATGCAACTAAAGCTGGAAAACCTCTGGTATCAGATGGTCCAGACAGAGTGTGAAGTATCATCCGGTCAAGCAAAGCAAGACAAGATGGTATACATGAAGAGCTTGAACAGATATTACAGGCAGACAAATCTATCGAGGTCAAATGTCATGAGACTGGGTCAACGTACACATCACGCTCACACATAGAAAGACACTTGAAACGAATGAGTAATATTTGTTTGGAAGATGCTTCAACAAGCAAAATAAACCTCCGTTCAAAGACGACAGTATTTGACTTGAAAGAACATTGTATTTTTTGCGGAGAAAAGTGCATCATGGACTTTGATAAGAAGAATCCTAATCGTTGGCGGCGAGTTCTCCTTTGTAGGACTGCAGATCGTGTTGATCGGACAACTTTCAAACAAACTATTCTTGATGTTACCGATTTCCGCCAGGATGAAGAAGGACGCCAGGTCAAGATACGATTAATGGGCACAATCAGCGATCTTCATGCTGCTGATGCGAGATATCACGATGACTGCAGAAAGTCCTACATGACACCTCGTTCTGTTGCAGCAGCAGCACACAGTGGCAGAGAAACCCAGGACATTGAGCCACCTGTGAATTCTACGGTGGTTCTATCAGGTTTTCCTTTGTCCTCGTCCCTGTTTCTTAAGCTTTTGTTTGTTGGATTTGCTTTACAAAGGTTTATGGTTTCTCTTTTTGAGTTTCAAAGCAAAATATATTTGATAACATCCAATTTCTAAGCCATTTGCCATATTAATG
Organism: Eptatretus burgeri; assembly: GCF_056783735.1. NCBI lineage: Eukaryota > Metazoa > Chordata > Myxini > Myxiniformes > Myxinidae > Eptatretus > Eptatretus burgeri. Next base: position 45,018,685 of record NC_140967.1, read on the forward strand.
TATTTTGTAAATTTCCAAGCTAATTGTTTTTTTCCATCCTTCACACGCAGCTGTTTGTAAACAATCTTGTTTGTGAACATCTCCCTGAAACGTCTCCAGAAATATAACGTTTTCCAGTGAAAGCGACTCAATTTTTCTCGGTTGTGTGGAGTTAGTACTGCAGTAACACACGGACTCCAACCTTCCGATATCAGCCAAGTGTGTGTGTGTGTGTGTATGTGTGTTTGTATGTGTGTGTGTGTGTGTGTGTGTATGTGTGTTTGTATGTGTGCATATGTGTGTGTATGTGTGTGTATGTGTGTGTGTATGTGTATGTGTGTGTATGTGTGTGTATGTGTGTGTGTATGTGTGTTTGTATGTGTGCATATGTGTGTGTATGTGTGTGTGTATGTGTATGTGTGCATATGTGTGTATGTGTGTGTATGTGTGTGTGTATGTGTATGTGTGTGTATGTGTGTGTGTATCTCTCTCTCCCCACCTCTACCAAAACTCCCCTGTCTTCCTCCTCTCTGCCTCCCCTTCCCTGTCTCACCCCACACCTGCCTCATTTCAATCTCTCTCTCCCTCCCTTCCCCCCCCTCCCTTTATTTCCCCATCAGCAAAGTGTCGGGTTGTGTTCACTTGCTCACAATCAAATAAGAAAATGAATCCCATCCCTTACCCTGATATTAAAACCCAAACCCTAATACCCCAAACCCAACCCCAACCTTTACACCCCAAACCTTACTCTAATCCGAAGATCATTAATCATTTTTACACAAATGTTTTTGAAAACAACTCAACGATTTATTATTTTTTAAACAGTTTAATAATTTGTTTTAAAGCAGTTTAATAAAAATACAAGGTCAATACAGTCTTTCCAAATTTTCTGAGTCTCTAAGGTAGAACTTGTATGTTGGGTCAAGGTAGAACTCGTTTTGTGGGTCAAGGTAGAACTCGTTTTGTGGGTCAAGGTAGAACTCGGTTTGTGGGTCAAGGTAGAACTCGGTTTGTGGGTCAAGGTAGAACTCGTTTTGTGGGTCAAGGTCGAACTCGTTTTGTGGGTCAACGTAGAACTTGGTTTGTGGGTCAAGGTAGAACTCGTTTTGTGGGTGAAGGTAGAACTCGTTTTGTGGGTCTCTGCACACACATCAGCTGAAGGAAGTGAAAACCACTGTAAATCACCACATTCATAATGTTCATCCTGATAATGCCTTCTCACACAATCCTGGAAACTCTGTATTCTCTCCATTACTTTCTGCATCTCAGTTCAATTTTCCTTTCCTTTTTCCTTCAATTTCACATCTTGATTTTCTTCATCCCAAAGTCCCACTGGATTTTAATTAACGTTTTTCAAACAATTAGTTTTAATGCAGAAAAAGTATATAATTGAAAAAATCTGCACTTACTACTCGTTGGTAAAGGCGACGTTTCGGGGAGAATCCACTCGCCTTGGTCACGGCAGATGAGGAACTGAGGAAGAAGCTGGAAAACTGCCACGTGACATCCAACCTGCTTCAATTTAATTACAAACATTCATCGATTTAATTAATTTTATTGATCATCCAGTTGTACACAATGACTTGTATACGGATACATTAACACTCATGCCAGACTTTCACCAACTGGATGATCTGTTTGGTGCTTGTCTGGCCAAGAGAACAGCAAAACATTCGTTTGTTCCGAACACTTCTGAGACACAGACAATGGGACACGATGGGGTGAAGAACATGCAGTTTATACAAAGTTTGGAATAATTTGTAATGTAAGGCAAGAATCTTGGAAACTTACGTTCCAACCGGTAGGATGGTTTCATTCAAGGAGGTGGAGGGGAGTTAACGAGCACCTCTTCTGAGGGGTCTTTGGGAAAAAAAACAATAAAAATATATAACATTAAATACATTGATATCTTCATCAGTTTGATAACTTGTTCAGGAAAGGGCACAGAAGGGAATGTACTGATGGAACAGGTAACTACGAAAAGGTGAATAATCCAGTCGAGGGGAGTTAAACTTCTTGTGATTTATCCTGCATCGCGATGACTATGTCAATAAGTTACCTTCCCACAAAGTTATAATTACAATTATCTCCACAATTAAGAACATTCTTCTTTAGAGAAGGAAGTATTAACAGCAATGTCTATAAAACAACAAGAGCCAAAATGTATTTCAGTGAAACGTCCCGATCTTTGGGTTTATTGTGTTTGCACCCAGTGTGGTCACCCCAATTGTCCAAAGTATTGAAGAGTGCTTACCTGTTGAAGGTCCTGCATGTGGTATCACCTGGCAACACCTTGCTGTTTGTGCTGTTGCTGTTGCAGCCTATGATCACAATGAGGGTTCTCCTTTTCCTGCAGCCACTCAACACCGTGCTGCTTCTGTTGTTGCTGTTGCTCCTTTCGACACTGTTGATGACCCTTAAGACGTTTAGACCCCATATGACCTTTTAAACTCTGATAGATCCTTTGACCCCAATGATATTTATACCCGCAGATCCTTTAGATCCGTGGAGACCCATTTCGATCCCTTATTTTTTGTTTGAGCCCGTATGACCTTTACACTGTTTGAACTGCTTCGACCCCTTTAGAACCCTTTACACAAACCACACAAACATCAAAATAGTCTTTTTGTGACACAGACTACTCTTCACAGCAGGTGATGTGCAAACTCGTCCCACCCAGAGGGTGGTTAACTGCTGGTAACCTTATCTGATCGAAAACTACTTGGAAAAACGACAACTAAAATGAAATCAGATTCCTGGAAGTTTTACAACACAAAATAGAGTCTCTCCCCCTCCTCCCCTGCGAACCTGGTGTTCCTGTCCTTAATTACAATCATCATTGGAATAAAGACATTCATCGTCCCCATCCTCACAATGACATTCGTCGTCTCCTTCGTCACAATCACATCCATTGTCATCATCGCAATCACATCTGTCATCGTCACAATCACATTCATCATCTCCATCGTCACAATCACATTCGTCATCTCCATCGTCACAATCACATTCGTCGTCTCCATCGTCACAATCACATTCGACATCTTCTGAATTCAATCTGTCGTCATCATCATCCTCTTCCACATCTTTATCCTCCCCATCAGGCTCATCTTCTCCATCTACTTTCTTCTCCTTTCTGTGAACACACAAGAAAAACCAGAACATTTCTCTGTGTAGCGCAAATGTGTCAATCAGAGTACCACCAGATATATAAACTCCAATAACAACATATTCATCAGTACAGAGGTCCATCGGGATTATCGTTTGCTGTTCTTCATTGGAACATCAATAATAAAATGAAGACTTGTGAAGAGCTTTACCGGAACCGTTTGTTCATCCATAAATAAATCGCACAAAACGAGTTGATGATCAGTATCACCATGGAGATGATCCCTACAGCAAATTCAAATCTCGCCCAAAGCGACACGAGTTGTCCAACGTCCATCGGGCCGAAGATGGAACCTTCCCCAAAGATCTGTGGACACGGATATAACAAGGTTAATAAATTAATGTTATTTCAATGAAAACAGGAATCGATTTCCTTCATAACAATCCTTCAATGGGATCCTCTCAAACTGAAGTTGAAACACGACGTTCTGACCACAGGTCCAGCAAACGGATCAAACATTCCAGAACAGGTGTGGTTTCCTTGTAACAAGATTAATTAGTCCATTTGTTCACATCGTAATCAAACCGTCATTATTTCTTGAATATCACAATCTGCTCCGTTCGTATAACTTCCTCCTCATTCTCATCAATGGGATCTTTAAACCTTTACCCTCCGTCCATCAGGGACGGTCTTTCTCTTCGTGTCCCACTTACCTGGTAAGACTGATTTATAGCCCAGACTCCAGGACGCACTTTCAGGTGCTCCGGAAACATGTCCTCTTGAAATTCTTTGAAAAAACTCAAGAGCACAACAAGGTACGACCACATCGTAGCAGCGAATGCGGCAGAATGGTCGAAATGTTGGAAAGGGTGAACACACAATGCGTCCCGCCGATGGTCTTTGTGACGCTGCACACATTGTTGTCATGGTAACCCCGTTTGGTTCCAAACAAACCCATTTCAGTTTTCATTGTATCATCATCCCATGTATTATATGTAATTATATAATGGTTTGTAGTATTTGTGTGCAGGTTGGCCTGAAAGTCGTTTTACCCCTCACCGGTAATAGTCCGAGTGTTGGCCAGAAAAGCGTGCGTTAGGGTCCGCACAATGATTTTCTGCATTTTTGTGATCACCAGACTATCTGAATGAATATTCCGATTGATGCCACTCTGGCACCCTTGAGCATTTTGTGGAAATCCATTAATATGCAAATTAGCGGTGGCCATTTTTTGAAATTACGATTTTTCTTAACATCTCCAAAAGTAAGCATCCAAATATCCTGCTTGAAGTGTCCAACCCCATATTTTCAGGGTCACTGGTCATGATAAACCCACTTATAATTTGATAACATTGGAATTTAGCTCATTAATATGCAAATTAGCAAAACTCTACCCCCTGAATTTGTCCGCGCCGAATGGCGTTTTTGCAGTACACTTGCATAACAACAACAACAACAACAAAACTGTTTGAAAATAACTTGCACAGAGCTGTTTATCCCCAGTACAGTTGTGAAGAAATGACTGACCTCAGAAGATCAACAGCCTGAACTGTTTCTGATCAAGTAACTCGAGGCTTGTAATGTAATGAAGGAAACATGGAGAACTGAGTTTTAAGTAAGAGTAATGTTTTCTGATACAGGAGAATCATCGATATTATTTTCAAGCAAGTTTTTTATTATTATTATTTAACATGATCTGTCTGAAAACAACTGTGTATTTTATTGATTTTTAAAAGTACACACGGTGGAACCTGTTTCCTGAGAATTTTTTTAAAATATGAACAAAGAAATTAAATGTTTACTGATGTTTATAATTACCTCTATTGTTACACGTTGAGGCTCCATCACCATGGGAGACTGTTTGTTTATTCAGTCCCTGTGATGCCACTAAAGCTGGAAAACCTCTGGTATCAGTTGGTCCAGACAGAGTGCGAAGTATCATCCGGTCAAGCAAAGCAAGACAAGATGGTATACATGAAGAGTTTGAACAGAGATTACAGGCAGACAAATCTATCGAGGTCAAATGTCATGAGACTGGGTCAACGTACACATCACGCTCACACATAGAAAGACACTTGAAACGAATGAGTAATATTTATTTGGAAGATTCTTCAACAAGCAAAATAAACCTCCGTTCAAAGACGACAGTATTTGACTTTATAGAACATTGTATTTTTTGCGGAGAAAAGTGCATCATGGACTTTGATAAGAAGAATCCTAATCGTTGGCGGCGAGTTCTCCTTTGCAGGACTGCAGATCGTGTTGATCGGACAACTTTCAAACAAACTATTCTAGATGTTACCGATTTCCGCCAGGATGAAGAAGGACGCCAGGTCAAGATACGATTAATGGGCACAATCAGCGATCTTCATGCTGCTGATTTTATTTTTTATTTTTTTTTTGTATACCTTGGTCGAGGCTCGTATGAGAGCTAACACACAACTCACAGCAAGGAGGCATGAGACAAGAGGGGCGGGAGTGGAAGGGACAAAACAGTGGGGAACAGACACATTAGGTGAACTGTGGAAGGGAGAGGGATGGGGATGGGACGGGGAACATGGCGAAGAGAAGATGGACATTACAGGGACTTTCAGGAAGGAAAGCAGGAGAATTGAAGGAAGTGGGCTTGGGTGGATTATCGGGGGTAGAAAAGATCGAGGATTTGGATGGGGGAAGATAAGAGGTGGTGGTGAACAGCTGTTTTGAAAGCCTGGAGGGAAGAATGGGAAAGAATAGAGTGAGGAAGTTTATTCCAAAGGCGGGAAAAAGAGGAATGAAAGAGTGAAGATGAGCAGTGATTCGTGATTTTGGTAGTTTTACCAGAAGGGGGTTGTTGGCGGACCTTGAGCGCCCTGTGGAAATGTGGTTGGGACAAATCGCAGAGAGAGCAGGGGGGCAAGGCTGGAGAGGAGTCGGTAGAAGACAGAAAGACCACCGACCAACCTGCGGTGATTGAGTGAGAGGCCCAAAGACTCAGCTTCATTGCGGGAGATGCCAATGATCTTAAATGCCCTGGTTTCGACAGCGTGAAGCCGAGAAAGGTGGGAGGCAGGAGCACCAGCCCAGAGGGGAGAGCAGTACTCCATCAGGCTACGGACAAAAGCTTTGTAAGTAGTCAGGAGCTCAAGAGGGCCGAGGAAGGACTTTGCACGACGGAGGATTCCCAGTCGGCGACTGGCTTTTGAGGCAAGGTTGGAAATGTGACTTTCCCAGGAAAGGTCATGGCAGATAGTGAGACCCAGAAGCTTGAAAGAAAAGACTTCTTCCAGAGGATTGTTGAGAAAGTGGATGGGGGGGTGTTGTAAACGGTCCTTTCGAAGAGACATAGTGAGAGTGTGAGATTTGTGTGGATTGAAAGACATGTTCCACGTGTTGGACCAGTTTGTGATTTTATCCAGATCTGCAGTGAGCGAAGAAGCTGCTGCTTGCCGGTCTGAGGGATGACAGATGGTACGGCAGAGGGTGGAGTCATCGGCAAAGAGAAATAGAGGATTTTCCAGAGGGTCCGAGAGATCATTGATGAAAACCAGAAAAAGAACAGGGCCCAGAACGCTACCTTGAGGAACTCCAGCCTGCACAGGAAGAGGGGATGAAAGAACTCCATTTAGGGCCACACGTTGACTGCGACAGGAGAGGAAGTCTGCGAGCCATGAGTGGAGATGGCCTTGAATACCATGGGAAGAGAGTTTGGTGAGTAGTGCAGGGTGCCAGACTGTGTCAAAAGCACGTGATATGTCCAGGGATACGGCTCGGATTTCCTGTCTGGCATTGAGGACCTCCATCCATTGATGGGAGAGCAGAAGCAGCATATCCAGGGTAGAGTGACCTGGTCTGAAACCAAATTGATGATTGGAAATCAAGCCATTGGAGAAGAGGAAGGATTTCATGTCTGAAGCGATGATGGATTCCATAACCTTGCTGATGATTGAGAGAAGGCTGATTGGTCTGTAGTTACAGGGATCTGTTTTTGCACCTTTTTTATGCAGGGCAGTGATGTTAGCAGATTTCCAAGCAGATGGCAGATGACCTTGGGAAAATGAGAGGGTGAATAGAACAGAGAGAGGGTGAGCAAGAGCAGAAGAGCAGGCTTTGAGGACACGTGGGCTGATGCCGTCTGGACCGGTTGCAGAATCTGACTCGAGGTTTGAAAGCAAGCTCTCCACCTTGTCAGGAGAAAAGGATACAGAGTCCAGGGACAGTTGGGTGCGACTGGGTAAAGTGGGTAGAGATAGTGATGGGTTTGGGACACAAGATTTAGCTGCAAACACCGAGTTTAGACATTCAGCTTTATCACGTGTGGAATCAGCAGTGCGGCCATTTGAGGTAAGGGAGGGGATGGAGGGGGAACATACACCAGAAACAGATTTGATTAAACGCCACCAGGATTTTGAGGAGGGAGAGAGGTTTGAGAGTTCAGACTTGAGATGAGAAAGATGTTGTTTTCTGGCTCTCCTGAGGGTAGATACACACTTGTTCTGAGCTTTGTGGAAAGAACTGAGATTGCCCTCAGTTGGGTTTGCTTTCCTTGAGGCAAAGGCAAGTTGTTTCAGGACAACTGCCTCGCCACAAGCTTCAGTAAACCAAGGGCGGGAGGAAGGGTAAGACAACTGAACACGAGAGGGGATAAATCTGTGCATGAGGGAGAGCAAGTTTCTTTGAAAGAATTCCCAGGATGAGTTGATGTTTGAGAAAGTAGTGATAGGAGACCAGTCTGTAAGTTTGATGGCTGCTCGGAGACCCTGCCAGTCGGCTTGAGTGAAATGCCAGACTCGACGGCGGTGAGGTGGTTCTCTGATAACAGCCAGAGAGATGTCCACTTTAACAAGGACGTGGTCAGAAGAACCAATTGGAGCGAAGGAAGAGCAGCAGATATTGTCAGGGAAATTTGTCAAAATCAGATCCAGAAGAGATGGAGTACCATTGGTTGAGATCCGCGTCGGGAAGTTGACCGATTGAGTCAGTCCCAATGAGTCACAGAAAGCTTTTGCTGATGTCCCATGGCAGGTGAGAGAGGTACCCACACCTAGCCAACTGGCGTGATGACAATTGAAGTCGCCACATAAGAGGAAGAGAGAGTTTGGATGAGAAGATAGAAGATGGTCCATGTTTTCGGAGAGTGAGGTGTAGATGGAGTCATCACTGTTCGGTGGACGGTACAGTACACATATAAACATGAGGTGGGAGTGGAGGGGAAGCCGAAGCCAGAGGTATTCCTGGGGGTGTGGGGAGTGAGAGCAGTGCAGGGAGAGTGAGGAATAGAGTCTTTGATGAAGAGAGCAACACCTCCACCAGGACGAGGCTCAGGTCTGTCATACCGTAAGAGGGAGTAACCAGGGAGAGATACTTGGGAGTCAGACACGTCTTGGGAGAGGAAAGTTTCTGTTAGGCAGATAATGTCTGGTTTGT
>NC_140967.1:45032175-45034675 GCF_056783735.1 Eptatretus burgeri
GGGGTGAAGAACATGCAGTTTATACAAAGTTTGGAATAATTTATAATGTAAGGCAAGAATCTTGGATACTTACGTTCCAACCGGTAGGATGGTTTCATTCGAGGAGTTGGAGGGGAGTTAACGAGCACCTCTTCTGAGGGGTCTTTGGGAAAAAAAAACAATAAAAATATATAACATTAAATACATTGATATCTTCATCAGTTTGATAACTTGTTCAGGAAAGGGCACAGAAGGGAATGTACTAATGGAACAGGTAACGACGAAAAGGTGAATAATCCAGTCGAGGGGAGTTCAACTTCTTGTGATTTATCCTGCATCGCGATGACTATGTCAATAAGTTACCTTCCCACAAAGTTATAATTACAATTATCTCCACAATTAAGAACATTCTTCTTTAGAGAAGGAAGTATTAACAGCAATGTCTATAAAACAACAAGAGCCAAAACGTATTTCAGCGAAACATCCCGATCTTGGGGTTTGCTGTGTTTGCACCCAGTGTGGTCACCCCAATTGTCCAAAGTATTGAAGAGTGCTTACCTGTTGAAGGTCCTGCATGTGGTATCACCTGTCAACACCTTGCTGTTTGTGCTGTTGCTGTTGCAGCCTATGATCACAATGGGCGTTCTGCTTTTCCTGCAGCCACTCAACACCGTGCTGCTTCTGTTGTTGCTGTTGCTCGTTTCGACACTGTTGATGACCCTGAAGACGTTTAGACCCCATATGACCTTTTAAACTCTGATAGATCCTTTGTCTCCAATGACATTTATACCCGCAGATCCTTAAGATCCGTGGAGACCCATTTCGATCCCTTATTTTTTGTTAGAGCCCTTATGACCTTTACACCGTTTGAACTGCTTCGACCCCTTTAGAACCCTTTACACAAACCACACAAACATCAAAATAGTCTTTTTGTGACACAGACTACTCTTTACAGCAGGTGATGTGCAAACTCGTCCCACCCAGAGGGTGGTTAACTGCTGGTAACCTTATCTGATCGAAATCTACTTGGAAAAACGACAACTAAAATGAAATCAGATTCCTGGAAGTTTTACAACACAAAATAGAGTCTCTCCCCCTCCTCCCCTGCGAACCTGGTGTTCCTGTCCTCAATTACAATCGTCATTGGAACAAAGATGTTCATCGTCCCCGTCCTCACAATCACATTCGTCGTCTCCATCGTCGCAATCACATCAGTCGTCTCCATCGTCACAATCACATTCATTGTCTCCATCGTCACAATCACATTCGTCATCTTCTGAATTCAATCTGTCGTCGTCATCATCATCTTCCACATCTTTATCCTCCCCATCAGGCTCATCTTCTCCATCTACTTTCTTCTCCTTTCTGTGAACACACAAGAAAAACCAGAACATTTCTCTGTGTAGCGCAAATGTGTCAATCAGAGTACCACCAGATATATAAACTCCAATAACAACATATTCATCAGTACAGAGGTCCATCGGGATTATAGTTTGCTGTTCTTCATTGGAACATCAATAATAAAATGAAGACTTGTAAAGAGCTTTACCGGAACCGTTTGTTCATCCAAAAATAAATCGCACAAAACGAGTTGATGATCAGTATCACCATGGAGATGATCCCTACAGCAAATTCAAATCTCCCCCAAAGCGACACGAGTTGTCCAACATCCATGGGGCCGAAGATGGAACCTTCCCCAAAGATCTGTGGACACGGATATAACAAGGTTAATAAATTAATGTTATTTCAATGAAAACAGGAATCGATTTCCTTCATAACAATCCTTCAATGGGATCCTTTCAAACTGAAGTTGAAACACGACGTTCTGACCACAGGTCCAGCAAACGGATCAAACATTCCAGAACAGGTGTGGTTTCCTTGTAACAAGATTAATTAGTACATTTGTTCACATCGTAATCAAACCGTCATTATTTCTTGAATATCACAATCTGCTCCGTTCCTATAACTTCCTCCTCATTCTCATCAATGGGATCTTTAAACCTTTAACCTCCGTCCATCAGGGACGGTCTTTCTCTTCGTGTCCCACTTACCTGGTAATTCTGATTTATAGCCCAGACTCCAGGACGCACTTTCAGGTGCTCCGGAAACATGTCCTCTTGAAATTCTTTGAATAAACTCAAGAGCACAACAAGGTACGACCACATCGTGGCAGCGAATGCGGCAGAATGGTCGAAATGTTGTAAAAGGTGAACACACAATGCGTCCCGCCGATGGTCTTTGTGACGCTGCAAGCATTGTTGTCATGGTAACCCCGTTTGGTTCCAAACAAACCCATTTCAGTTTTCATTGTATCATCATCCCATGTATTATTTGTAATTATATAATGGTTTGTAGTATTTGTGTGCAGGTTGGCCTGAAAGTCGTTTTACCCCTCACCGGTAATAGTCCGAGTGTTGGCCAGAAAAGCGTGCGTTAGGGTCCGCACAATGTTTTTCTGCATTTTTGTGATCACCAGACCATCTGAATGAATATTCCGATTGATGCCACTCTGGCACCCTTG
>NC_140967.1:45047175-45082175 GCF_056783735.1 Eptatretus burgeri
GCCAAAAGGTCAACGTTGGCCTCATTTCTAAAATCGTCAATTTTCATCCGATTTACTTGAAATTTGAACAGGGTTTGCATATCATGTCACTGAATTCAACTACCGGAACCCATTATTTTTGAGATCAACGTAGGCCAAAAGGTCAACATAGGCCAAAGGTCAACAACTTTGGAGAGATTTCTAAAATCCTCAATTTTCATCCATCATTTTCAGTTGGAATTTGAAGGGGATTTGTACATCAGATCACTGAATTCAACCACCAATTATTTTTGAGGTCAACAGGCCAAGAGGTCAACATCGGCCAAATTTCTAAAATTATCAATTTTCATCCGAATGACTTGAAATTTGAAGAGGATTTGCATATTTGGTCATTGAATTCAACTACGAATTATATTTGAAGTCAACATATGCCAAAAATGTCAACATAGGCCAAAGGTCAACAAATTGGGTTCAATTTCTAAAATCCTCAATTTCGTCCCAATTGACTTGAAATTTGAACAGGATTTGCCTGTTCACCAAAGGTTAACAACTTACGTCTATTTCTAAAGTCCGCAATTTTCATCGATTTACATCGAAATTTCATCGAAACAATTTTCATCGAAATTTCAAGAGGATTTACATATCAGGTCGCTTAATTCACCCACAATTTTTTTTTTTGAGGTCAACAAAGGCCGAATTTCTAAAATTGTCAATTTTCATCTGATTCACTTGATATTTGAAGAGGAGTTGCCGATTTGGTCATTGAATTCAACCACCAATTATTTTGGAGGTCAAATTTGTTATATGGACTTTGCAAGTCTCGTGCTCTGTACAACGTCTTCTTATTTATGTGTTCAACAGGTCAAGAGGTCAACATAGGCCAAATTTCTAAAATTATCAATTTTCATTTGAAGAGGATTTGCATATTTGGTCACCGAATTCAACCACCAATTATTTTTAGGTTAACATAGGCCAAAAGGTCAACGTAGGCCAGATTTCTAATATCCTCAATTTTTTTCCGATTGACTTGAAAGTTGAAGAGGATTTTCATATTTAGTCATTAAATTCAATCACCAACTATTTTTAGGGTCAAATTTGTTTTAGGGATTCTTCAAGTATTGTGCTGTGCATGACATCTTTCTTGTTTATTTGTCTGTTCAAACAGAATGTGCTCACGTCGGCCACATATGCCACCGAGTGGTAGCCAGTTGTACACGTTATCTTTTTTCAAACGAGTATCTCAATGAAGTATGTACAATTATAATTCAAGTACGTCCATAAAGTTTATAAAGTATGTCCGGTACAATTACAATACCATTACGTCTATAAAATATGTACTATTAAACTACACAAAACAAGTCTGGATGAGGGCATGCAATCTTTGATTTCTCGTTCTGGTTACCTCCGCTACCGAAGGTGGACAGAGGTTATGTTGTAAACCCCTGCGTCAGTACGAGTTAAGAAGATGCCACACAGTCAAGCTCAGATCCAACGTCTGTGAACAGGATATCTCAAAAAGTTAAGGACAGATTTGGACAAAATTTGGTGGAGAAGTTGGGTGTGTGACTAGGATGAAATGATTCGATTTTGTTGAAGATCCGAATACGGATACTGGAATAAATAATAAAATTTTAAAAAAGTGATTGTTCACCATTGAGAGATAGGACCAAATACAAAACATGGTGGATGAGTTGGGGAGGTGACAAGAACAAGTTGATTCAATGTTGGTTAAGGTCTGGATCCAGATCCGGCCTATCAGTGGGGTTCAAAACGTAAACTGTTCAGCCTGGCGGTGGAATGTGCTCTCCCGTGTGACTGTTGTCATTATTCCCTGTGATTCACAAGGCTGTGCGGCAGCATCATTGGTTGAGGGTGTGGCTGTGCCACAGATGCAATGCCCTCTGTAATTCCCTCAGATGCAATTCAATGACAGCTCGCCGACTCTTCACCAAGGACACCATGTGATCTGTAACGTCCAGCAACGAATCCCGGCAGACCGGATGGCAGTTTAACGTCCATATCTGAGAGACGACACACTTATTGATGAATCACCACCTTGCCTGTGAAACACCAGGATGACAGTTAGTTTGTAGCTGGGTTGGGGTTCGAACCCAGGCTATACAGTTGAGAGGCAATAATGAACACCTCCGAGGCATCAGCCCACAATAACACTAACCAATGTTCCACTTCACCAATCGTGAATGGACATTCCATATATATATATATATATATATATATATATATATATATATATATATATATATATATATATATATATATATATATAATCTGCTTGTACTCCAATATGGCCGTGGGGTCGTTTGTGTGCACGAATTGTGACGTCACAAACACTCTCCATTGTAATTACGGCAAATGCTAAAGTAGGTGAGATTGTCGTTTTCTGCATCCACTATTTGTACATTCTTTGTATTAATCTTTTTCTTTTTTTTCCCCATTATTATGCACGTCGAAGAAACAGGACGTTATTACAGGCAGTGCTTTGAAGCGGTGTATTTGCAATATTTGTTAGGTTAGCTGGTCTGACGTTATTGTGAAATTTTATTTTTCTCGTTAAAATATCGCTATATTGGGTATAACATACGCCGTGTAAACCCGAAACGCTAATAAACAAACGAAGAAGGGATCAAGACTTTATAAGACAAGATGGTTTGTCGTCACGTGTTAAACGAATCGTTCTTGCTGCGTCGTGGGCTGCGGCCTACGTGCGGCCTTGTTCCTGCGTCGTGGGCTGCGGCCTACGTGCGGCCTTGTTCCTGAGGAACAGTAATTTATCGAACGAGACCACCGTTAGTCCCGCACCGCAGCCATGGCCGATGTTACTGCCCGGAGCTTGCAGTACGAATACAAGGCGGTGAGTTGAGGACATCTGGGAGTTTTATTCGAACCGACGTTTCGATGCTTCTGAAATTTACCGAACGAGTCAAGAGATCTCAATTTCCCGAGTTTGCCTGTTGTCGGTTGTAATTGTAATAAATTATTTTTCTTTTTCTCGAGATTTCACATTAAAGATCTTCGTATCAAAACCCCGAATGTTGACTGTAGTTTTGTTGTACAGAACGCTACCCGATATTTCAATAACGACTTGTACAAAACTGCCAAACCATCATGTTTTATGTTTTATGGAGAAACCTTCATCGTTTATTTATCAAATCTCTGCCTGATGATGAATCAAGTGTATAAATCAATTGGAACACATTGCAGTTTGTAATACTTTACAGTTTATATTACCACTTTTTGAGGGGAGGGGGGTTTGCCCCTCACTCCTCTCCCCTCCCCCCCCTCTTCCCCTCCTTTCCCCTTCCCTCCCTCCCCCCACAACACACTTTCCCCCTCCTTTCCCACCCACTTGATTACAAACATGGTTTGGTAGGATAGCCGGGAGGTTCGAATCCCGACCAAGCTATAAACTGTCATCTTGGTGTTTCACAGGCAGGGTCATCCATCAATGTATGTGCCGTCCCTCGGATGGACGTTAAAGTGGGTGTCCCGTCTGCTAACATTAATTGGTTGACGTTGAAGAATACCACCGTGGTGGCCTTCATGAAGAGTAGATGATGTATCGCCGGCACGTGAGCCAAATTCCCGCTCTCACCTACAAGCAACACAGCTGAGCCCCCTGGCAAATGATGCTGCCCCACATCCTTGTGCTGAATATGAAAAAAAGAATATCGGAAGACACGACAACTACAGGATCTCTAACCTCAGCTGAGCCCCCTGGCAAATGATGCTGCCCCACATCCTTGTGCTGAATATGAAAAAAAGAATATCGGAAGACACGACGACTACAGGATCTCTAACCTCAGCTGAGCCCCCTGGCAAATGATGCTGCCCCACATCCTTGTGCTGAATATGAAAAAAAGAATATTGGAAGACACGACGACTACAGGATCTCTAACCTCAGTTGAGCCCCCTGGCAAATGATGCTGCCCCACATCCTTGTACTGAATACGAAAAAAAGAATATCGGAAGACACGACGACTACAGGATCTCTAACCTCAGCTGAGCCCCCTGGCAAATGATGCTGCCCCACATCCTTGTGCTGAATACGAAAAAATAATATTGGAAGACGTTACGACTGCAGGATCTCTAACCTCTACCAGCAGCAACTAATGTGGCATATGGGTCTGCTAGTTTAACGTCCATCTGTCTGATGGACTGCGCATTAATGTATACAATGGCCCCCTGCCTGTGAAACGCCAATCTAACAGTTTTATGGTCTCATCGAGAATCAATCCCAGAGGCAAGCATGTTTCATTGTCACCTTCCTGTCAGACTCCAATTTCTACTCTGATCCTATATAGTATATAAGCTTTAGTTCCCACAGTTTTTATTCCAGAAATATTGATTTCTCACATTAATTCTCCATAATGGTCCTCCAATATTGAGATGTATTGTTTTTAGCAAAAAAACAATAGGGCATTGAACAATGAGTATTTGATAAAATAAATAATAAATAGACTGATGAATTGGCATTCACGATGTCATGACTCATTTCTTGACAGAACTCCAACTTGGTACTTCAAGCTGATCGGTCATTGATCGACCGTACACGGCGCGATGAAGCGACTGGAGAGGTCATGTCTCTTGTTGGAAAGCTGTCGGGTTCACGCATGGGAGACAAGGCTCAACGTACTCGGCCACAAATGCAGGAGCAGAGGCGTGAAAAGTAAGTTCTTGTGAGGCTAACCTGTATGAAATGGTACAGGTTATAAAAGATGTGTTCTGCAATCTAGAATATTTTGAAAACGTCCTCTCATCTCTCGGTAAATGTGATTTGTTTAACATCTTCAGGCGCCGAAAGCGAGATGAAGACCAACACGATGCGGTGCGCATGCGTGGTTGTTCATTGTTGTCGGAGGGTGTGGAGGACATGGTGGGCATCAATTACAAGCCTCGGACACGAGACACACGAGAGACCTATGAGGTCTTGCTTTCCTTCATTCAAGCTGCTCTGGGAGACCAGGTGATTTCATAAGTTGCACTTCTTTTGGATATGGGAGAGGAGTTTGTTTGTTCATTTATTTATTTTAGTGACGGGTGTGGAGAGCTGGAGGTGCAGAGCAGATGTCAAAACAGCAAAGGTTTAGGCAGAGGCCGCTTCATGGCAGGCTTCCAGATGGGTAGCGGTGTGTGGTGGATGGTTCCACACGTGATGTATCCTCACTGAACATGTGGCACGGTAACAATTGATGTATAGATCTTGGAAAATGTGTGGGGACGGGGTTCATTTGTATGTACATATGCATGCTGTAGACCACAGTTTGTTAATAATAATAATAATCTTATTATTTAACTGCCAAGATTATTCCCACACTATTGTGGGGTTGGCTGGGGGAAGCTTGGCCCAAATCTTTCACAAACCAGATGGCCAGGAATGACATTTGACTATGGTTAGGGCAGGAATTTGTCATTTTTTTTAGGTTGTCCCCGATAGGTCAACCCACTCTCTGTGAAGGATGTATGTGGGATCTTTAAAGTCCACCAACTAATGCTGGCAGATGAGACGTCAGTTTAACGTCCATTCGAGGAATTGCACACGCATTGATGAATCAACCTGTCTGTGAAAAATGGCATGTTAAAGATGCTGGTTTATCGCTGGGTCGGGATTCAAACCCAGGCTGGACATATTGCGGGAGAGTGTCCATAGCTCGAGGCTATCCTGCCAGCCCCCGTGCTAATATTTATTGTCATTATGCCATTATCATTGGACAGAATTTACTGATTTGTGGTTAGAATAATTTTGATGAAAAATACAACTTGGATGATATGGAGGCAGGAGTCAGGATTTGAGGAGGATGTATCAATAACTTGTAAGGTATGATGATGATACCACTCTGTTTGCAGAAAGTAGAGAGGACTCAAAATTGCTGCAAACAATGAAGAAGGAAAGTGAAAGCTGATCTTTATTTAAGCTTCAAAAAGATTGAAATCTTGTCAACTGAGAAGATCGACGTGTTCAGATTGGGAGACGATAGTGTGGAAAGTTTTATCTTCCCGGATTCTAAGATTTGAAGTGAATCGAGAATGTGGAGCGGAAATTAATGGACAGTTAGTGTTTGGGGAGAAGAGAAATGTCAGGATTAACAAATATGTGACAACACAAACCAAGAGGAGGCTGGTGAATGGTCTGTTATTTCCAGTTGCAATGTATGGATATGCGTCTTGGACAGAGTAAAAGTAAGGAAGGATATTGACAGTTTTTAAATGTGGTGTTGAAAATGAATTTTAATTCCATGGATTGCAAGGCGAACAAACAAGTCGGTGCTTGAAGAAATTAGACCACCGTGTACATTAGAAGCACAGATGCTAAAACAGAAACTCTCATGCTTTGAACACACCATGTGTGCAGAAGATGAGAGTCTGGAGGAATTAACCGTGCTGGGTATGGTTGTGGGAAGAAGAGGAAATGGCAGACTGGGGTGTGTTCCATTACCGATCAGCTTGTGGAGCACTCGTCAAGTGGCTCGCTTGATTTTAAGCACTCAAGCAAGCACTCCAACCAAGCAGTTGATAAGGAACTGCTGGCTTGGCAAGCAATAGCAAACTGATTGGTAATCGAACACACCCTCCTCCCTGATGAATAGGGTAGAGGCTGCAACCAAGCTGTCTCTGCCAGAGTTTTGGAAAGCAGTGCAGGATTGGGATATTTGGAGACATCTGATCATGAATGTCACCAGAAGTCGACCACGACTTGATGGAACTGGATAAATGGTTGTAATATTGTTTACTTCCGATAGGTTTGCAGACCAGTGACTGTTAGCCGATACACCGCCATGTATAAGTATATCCATTATTTTTCCATTTTTCCCTCAAGCGATTATTCTACAACACTAACGAACCTTAGGAATAGGGTTATGCATCAAATAAAGGTCACAATTGGGCCGCAAGGGTGTCGGTGGCAATATCGCACACCACACAAAAAACCATGGCCATATAAGACCCCAATATATGTTGCAAACAACCCATATACAGTCCACATATAATCTGATGGCAAGAAAAATTGGGCATGCAATGGGATTCATCATTCATGCTCAAAGACTCCTTTAAAAGCAGTTTTGTGAGCTAAAAATTATTGGTGCTTACCTAGAGCCCAAGCAAATCGAGACCGCTCTGATCCGTTCGTCTGTGGGGGATGCGATAAGCATTGAATGCCTTAAACACATTGGGTTTCCTCTAAACTTCTTCTAGTTAAGTAACGACTGTTTAAAAAGTTAATTGTACGTTGGACGGAATTGACTGAATCGTTTGTGGTTATAATAATTTTTACATCCGGTAGGTGTTCTCCACAAAACGCTACGCTGAGCTATTTATATACCTAAACACGAATTTTGTCCAAGATGGGAATTCCCCTTGGGGAGTTGGGAAAGTTAAGTCGCTACAACCTCCGTCATCTGACCCTTAGCCCCCCCCCCCCGGCAAGTTTTGTTGAGATTGGTTAAGTAATGACCGGTCAGACAGCGACAGCCAGATTGACACCAAATTGCATGATTTAGTATGATTGTGTTTGTGGACCTGCAATAAACATACTTCTTACACCTTTCTCTTTTGAACAGCCAAGAGACATCTTGTGCGGTGCCGCTGATGAGGTACTGTCTGTGTTGAAAAGTGACCGCCTGAGGGATGCTGAGCGACGCAGAGATGTGCAGGCACTCCTTGGCACACTGGAGGATTCCCGATACCACGTGCTGGTCAACTTGGGTCGCAAAATTACCGATTACGGGACTGACAAGGATTCCCAGCCTACAGGTTTGCAGATGTGGTAATGATTCTGAGATTACTTGTGGTTTTTTTGCTCCCGCTCCCACAATGACCACCCTTCCCCCCCTCATATTCCCCATTCACATTCGTTTTGTGAGTTTAAAGTTTCAAACGCTTAATGTATCTATTTCACTCATTCCACCCATGCTCTTGGGCATTGTTTCTCTTCGATGTACCAGCGTTTCACCAAGTATGCTTTTTTTTTGTTTAAGCTAAATTTTTAGTTTGTTCAACAGAAGATCAACAATCGTTGTAACTGGTATTTTTCCTGTTTTATTAATGCGTTTATTTTTACATATTTGTAATATACTTTTGGACCCTGCGTATTCACTATTAGTGGACACTTGCGTCCCTGTGCTTTGCGTATTTGTGGTCTTGGGGGGTTCTTTTTCGCGTGTTCGCGGGCGTATTCACGATATTTCTGCGTTTTCCCCAGTGTTTCGCGTGTTGTTTTCATGGTTATTTGCAGACTTATTCATGTTTTTTCACGGGATTTTTGATTTATTTTTTTTTTCTTCTTATGAATCATGAACTGCCAGGAACCTATTCCCCCCTTTTTCCATTTAAATAATGCCCTGACATTCGCGGATTCGACATTAATGGCATTTTTCAGGAACGTATCCCCTGCGAATAGCGAGGTCTGACAGTTCAAGCAATTTTTGTCCATTTCAGAAAAAAAAAACGTGAATTGGCGTTCTCGCTATCCCATTGGAGCATTTAACTTGACCCTCCCTCATCTGCACACTTGACTTCTTTTGTTTTTGTCCTAACACTCTTATCTGTTCCATTTCTTTCTTGTATTTCCAATAAACTTTCCAAAGGAGGTGTTTCAGATGTAGTATGCCATTGCTGTCATCTCCCTCTTCCTTTGCATTTATAATGACATCAATAAAGGTGTCCTCTTCAGGTGTCATTCCATAGTCCTGTACTTGACCAGAATGATATTACTGTTTCCCCACTGGTCAACTACTCCATTCCAAACGCTTAGGATCTCTCTTCATTGGATCAATTGCCAGTGTTTATTTGATGTTACAAATTTTGCATATTTATCATCTCCAGCCAAAGATTGTGATGTTGGAGTAGTTTCAAAGAGGACTGAATTGCCCTTCATTTAACCAAACCTCAGCTTGGTGGAGGGAAAACAAACCATTTATATGTGCCTCCATGAGGCTGAACTTTCTGTTCAATGAAAATTAACCCAGCAATTTAGAGCAAAACACTTGTCCATATCGATAACTCAAATGATCATTAGAATCTCCCATAATGAAGCTGAGTCTACGGGTCTATCACTTTCCCATCGCAGACAGCACGGTTGTTTGTCTTTTACCGCCTCCTGCTCTTTCCTTGCTTTGTCCTCCTCAGGTTTTTGTGCACCTTCTGTTGCACCCTATATTTTCATGCACACTCTTCCGTGCACCCTCGGCTCTTTCCGTGCTTTGTCCCCTTCGGGTTTCTGCAGGGCGCACGCTGTTCACCATGAACCCGTTTCTGGTGAAACTTCCAAAATCCAGTCATTGCTCACCTCCACCCATTTGTTCCTCTTTTTTTTTTCCCCCACCTATGGAACCAACTTCCACATTATCTTCAATCTCATTCTTCACTTCAGGTCCTCAAGACAGTTGCTAACCATAATCTCAGATCACCCCCTCCCCCCCATCCAAAACCATGATCTTTTCTACCCCCGTCAACACCCTCCCTCTAAACCCACCTTTTTCTCAATTTTCAATCGTGAGAGTTTGCTTCTGTGTCCATCTTGTCCACCCCGTGCATCCTCTCCTACCCTTCAATCCTCCTCACATCCTTTATTTGTCTCCCTCTATTTTGTCCATCGACCCTGCTGTTTGTGTTCCCTACTCTTTCTTCTGTTCCTTTTTGTTCTATTACATCCTGATCTGTTCGGTGTTGTTGCTCTTCCACGAGCTTCGACTTTGTATCCAAAAAAACAACGTATTCATGATGTGTGATATTGTTCTGTTCTGCCAACATTTCCCATAGATGACAACATTGATGAGACGTACGGAGTGAATGTGCAGTTTGAGTCTGACGAAGAGGTAACACAACACACCTTTGACCTGCATACTCGTCGTGGCTTTTGATTTATTGTGGTTTTGTGCTGAGTTCCACTGATGTGTTTTAGGAAGGTGATGAGGATGTCTATGGTGAGGTACGAGAGGACTTGTCTGATGATGAAACCGAAGGGGTGGAAGCAACTGTAGACTGCACCCTCTCTGCAAATGTAAGTATTCGCATTAAAGTGGTTTCTTAGCTTACTCGTTTATTTGACCGAGGTCTCTATCCCCTCCCCCACCCCTTTCTACCCACACCCAAAAATAAAGAAAATATATAGCTATTGTTGAAACACTTGGAACCAACACGTATACAAGATTTAGTACAGATCGGCCCACCCCTATTTTTTTTCTTTGATTTTGTAGAAATGGGGGTGGGGAGGGGGCATGAAGCTTTGACGGGGTGGGTGGAATGGGGTTTGATGCTTTTCCTGATTCCTTATTCCCAACTTTGACAGATGGAGGTAAAGATCATGATATGCGAGATTAGAACGGTTGTTAAATGCATGGAGAAGTACTGTGCTGCATGAGTAGAAATGAGGGGTGAGGTTTGTGGATGAGGCACAGAGCAGACAAAAACCTCAGAAAAATAATCCGTTTGAAGAAGAAGAACAGACACATATTGTGATGGAGTTGTGAAAGAGATGCAATGGTTGAAATGATTTTTTTTTCTTTTTTTTTTTTCTTAAAGAAGTATTTATATTTACACGAATGCTCAGACCATCTTGATGCTCTAATCTATCCCTTGATACCCTAAAAAATAGATTTGATGTGCCTTTTTCCCATTTCCGAATTATAAAGTCGGTAAATTTGTGATTAAAAGTCGAAATCTTCTTCTTCAGATTAGTCATTACGGTGCACCAGGAAGTTGACAGTCTTATCCGTACTGTCTCTATGGCTACATCGCGGTGTGATTTAACTCAAACGGCGAATAATTTTCAAAATCCCCCCCCCCCCCACAAATATGCCAAGTTGATACATCCTTGGTGCTGGTATTGTAATTTAAACCATTATGGTGGCTTCATGCAACACCAATGGCCGAAAAACCTTAAGTTTGCCAGAAATTGGACGATGTTTGTCTGACATACCCGCGTGTGGATCGGACCTCCATAATGTTCGATTTTGTGCTCGGAACATGTTGCTTAGCACTGTTATGAAACAACAGAGATAGCTATAGTCTGTAGATCTTGTGGTTATCCACCATGATTGAGAGAGGATGCCATCCCCACGATTTAGAGGAAGAAACAGCTGTCGCTCGAAAGTGTAACACGATCTCTACCCAACTACCAGCACATGTACATATTCGATTTGAGCAGTGAATCAAACACCTGTTGCCATTGCCCAACCGTTACCACAAGAGCACCTGAAAATAATTATCTATTATCAACACAAATTTTGACAAGACAAATGAACCTCCATCTATTTATCGTGGAGAGAAAGTATTTATGTATCATCATCTACTCCTCCGAGAGGATGTGACTTAGGACGCTAAAATTTCAATCCCCCTCCCTTCACCCCCACCCCCAGTTGCACTCCCTCTCCACAGTCCCCCCTCTCCACAGTCCCCCCTCTCCACAGTCCCCCCTCTCCACAGTCCCCCTCTCCACAGTCCCCCCTCTCCACAGTCCCCCCTCTCCACAGTCCCCCCTCTCCACAGTCCCCCCTCTCCACAGTCCCCCCTCTCCACAGTCCCCCTCTCCACAGTCCCCCCTCTCCACGGTCCCCCTCTCCACGGTCCCCCCTTCTCCACGGTCCCCCCTTCTCCACGGTCCCCCCTTCTCCACAGTCCCCCCTTCTCCACAGTCCCCCCTTCTCCACAGTCCCCCCTTCTCCACGGTCCCCCTTCTCCACGGTCCCCCCTTCTCCACGGTCCCCCCTTCTCCACGGTCCCCCCTCTCCACGGTCCCCCCTTCTCCACAGTCCCCCCTCTCCACAGTCCCCCTTCTCCACAGTCCCCCCTCTCCACAGTCCCCCCTTCTCCACAGTCCCCCCTCTCCACAGTCCCCCCCTCTCCACAGTCCCCCTTCTCCACAGTCCCCCCCTCTCCACAGTCCCTCCCACAATCCCCCTAACAATACTCATACTGACCACCATCACCCCCACGATCCCCATCACCATCCCACCATCTCCCCCACAATCAACCATCACCCAAATAAAACCCACCACCATTCCACCACCGCCCCCCACACCCACTTCCATCATCTCTTCCCAATTCTCGTCTCGTATCGACCATCACCTCCACAATATCCACTGCTACAGCATCTCCCCCTCTCACCGAGCACCACTCCCCTCTCCACTGGGGCGGGACATCGACCCCTTTCGGACATGATGGTGAGATACAAATGGCATCCGGGGAAAGTATGGAACGGGGCGATCCCATAACATACAAAGACACCTGGTCAGCCTGCGACAGTAGGACAAAGCATTTGTCGCCGATTTTTGTCTGCGGTGTCCGAGTGTGCCGGTGTTGGCCGTCCTGTCAAGCGATGACGGGTATTTCTGTTCCAGTAATTTATCAACTGATTTATCAATCAATACAAAAAACCCACTGAGCTGTAGTGAGCATGTGATTGGTGTTTTTATCTACAATTACTCTTCTGCCTTCTTCCTCTTTATGACTTGCACAAGGCTCAAAACGATATTGTTACGAATTCTGGCCCGCCTGGCGTGCGAGCGATTGCGTAACTCGAATCGCGACCGCGTCGCCCACCAGGACAGGTAATTCAGTCGTGACCCTCCTGGAACTACCGCCAGGAGCCAGTCACGGGTGGGGGTTTAACCTCACCACAACCCAGTCCACATTCTACCCACGCGAATTAGGGTGAATCGCCGAATGTCGATATACCTAAGTACCCGTGCGGGTAGCGTACCGAGGAGTTGTAACACGCCGCAGGTCAGCTCTGGACACGAAGCGCTTAAGCGGCTCGTTCCGTGCTAAGGGGATAACCGAGCGGAGTTATTGCCGACCTCGACAGTTCAGATTACTTGCTGGGTGTCGAAACCCACTACCAATCCCTTCTGTGATGCAAGATAGCACTTTCAAACGAAGGAAAGGACACAACGAAACGCGTCACAATTTAACAAGCACCTTTATTTCACACACACACACACACACACACACACACACACACACACACACACACACACACACACACACACACACACACACACACACACACACACACACACACACACACACACACACACACACGGCAAGCACGTATTCACAGCCATACAGTAAGAATGCACATATAACAGTCAAAGCAATGAAAGCAACGCAGAGATACAACCGAATAAAGCAATGTACAAGCACTTATTCAGGTTTACTTAAAAGACTGGCGCCACACACACATTTACACAAAAAGCAAATAAAAGCCACCCTCATAGGCAAGGGGGCAGACAGGTCCGTGGACCAAATGTACGTGGGACCTGGGTGAGCGGCCAGGTCCACGAGACCGAAGGGGTCTTACCCGCACCCTCGTGGCGCGATGGCGGGTAAGCTGCAATGTCAGCGTAACGTGCCTGACTCCGTGCCCCTGGCGTGGTCGGTGAGCTCCTTTAGGCGTGCGTTGCGCAAGCACGTGTTGGTCGGTCGACACCACGGTTGGGGTGGGGAACTGACGGGGTTACCGGCGCTATCTCAGCGCGGATGGGGGGAATTGTTGATGCTCGGGGTGGAGAGAGGGGAATGGCGGACGCTCCGTCCCACTAGCGGGGCCTTGGGACCGCACCGACTCTGGCGAACTCTCGCCCCTGAGCCCTCTTACGCGTCCCTGCTTCACTCCGCGACTCGTCCCTCGACCTCAACTCCGAGCTCCGTCCCCTTCGCCCTCCGATCCCCACAAACACACGACTCAGACTCCACGACTTCGACCACGACCCAACAACGACAACCTCGACGACGACCTCAGTCTTCACTCGACCAGCCAGCCGCGAGTCGCCTTGTGCTCGCGTCTTTATAGACCGGGGGAGGAGCGTGTATGTAAATTCGCAGATCAAAACTTGCTTGGAGGCGAGGCCACGCCACCCGATGTTCAGCCATTGGTCGGGAAAAAATGGGCGTGAGCCTCTCTTGATCCAAATTTCCTCCTAAAAGGAATCCACATGCATCGCGCTTGGGAGCGGGGCCACACCGCCCGACGCTCGCCCATTGGATGGAGGAAAAGGGGGCGTGAACCTCCCCTGATCCGATTTCCTCTCCCGTAAAGGCATCCATTTGTACTCGCGGCTCGACGCGTTCGGCAACAATCACCGAACGGGCCCTAGACAGCACGACGTTCGGCGTTGACAGGTGGTGTGGTTGATGGTTGTGGAAGGAGAAAGGCAAAGGTGGTGGGGGGTTTGCTGTGGTGGTTTGGTTGTTGGCGGGCGTCGTTTGAGAATGGGGGTGAGGCGATGCTTGCGGGGTGGGGTTGTGGAGGTGAAGGTAGTGGCGGTTTGGTGTAGTTGTGCGGGGGCGTTGTTGGTAGTGGTGATTTGGTTGTTGGGGGGTGATTGGTCCAAAATAATGATAGATAAAGAAAAATGGCTAACTCAAAGCGTCGCAGCCCGGATGAATCGCACATATTCCCTCTAAACAACGGGTGTCGACTAACTACACATCAACTTATCGATATATCTAACCTGAGGACCTTTCTGGTGTATTGCAAATTTCCACAGCCGTAACAATACGTTTCCACAATCTCCCTAAAAGCGTTTACATTTCTAATTTTGTCTCCAACCGTTCCTTCAAAATCCCATTGATCCGTTTCAACATTCTGAGAACCATCAGAGTTACTGATTCATGACCGTGGAATCGGTATCGGAATCCAAACTTGACATGCACTATTTCTCTATGTAACACACCATTTGGATCAAGGTGAGTTCATAATGTCACATCACTGGCAAAATCAAAAATCGGCACTCGAGGACGTTTTCCGACACTGATTGGCAAAAAAAATTAACAATTTTTTTGGACAAAAATTGGACTGTGATTCATGATTCTAAATGGTTTTCAGGAAAAAAAATTTTGTTTGGGTTGCCCTTTATTGGAGATTCGGTTTTGAGAAAAGATGGTGGGGGGGGGGATGTCAAACCAGGAGCAGAAGGAAATTCAATAAAAATGGGAATCGTTATGGAGTGAAATATAAAGTGTTGTTGTTTGTGTTTGTTCCAATTTTTTTGAAGTGAGGACAGCAAATAGGATAGTGTTGAGTAAATTGAAGCAAGATACCTTTGAATACACCCATGATTACGCTAAGGAGGACACACTTTCTATCCGAGGAAGACCTTGAAAATGACTGTTAAGGCCTTGACAATACAAAACAAATCGCACAATAGTGAACAAATTAACATGAAATATTGCACGGGACGAAACGGCAACACATTGACGAATGACGCACACAAAACACGGTGCATCCGGTTCAGAAAACTCTGCTTTAGTGAGGTGGGACCGAGCAGCTCTGATTTCACCATGCACGCGTGAAGAACCAAAACCGGAAGTCCGATTCCCATCGACATGTGTTATAATTGGGGGCGGTGGGAGGATGCGTTCCCATGACACACTTTCAGTCACCCTAACATAACTTTAATCTCACTTAATTACATATTGGAAACAAGTATTAAACAAATCAATAAATAACCCATGAAATACACAGATGGACTCACCAAAATGTCGGGTCTGGATGGAAGAGGCAGGAGAGGGGTGGAGAGATGGCGAGAGAGGGAGAGTAGATGGAAAGATAGTCGTGGCGAAAAATATTGGCACCCTTGCACTTTTTTCAAATAACTCACAATTTTCTCAAAAAATAAATTGAAATTGAGAAAAGTATTTCTTTTTGATTCAGAACTTAATATTTCCTTTTAAATCAGAAAATATAAAGAAATGGCATTGACATAATTATTGACACCTTTTGACCTGATATTTGGTAGCGCAGCCTTTTTTATTTTTTATATCCATTGTCGAGGGTCGTATGAGAGCTAAACACAATGCAGCAAGGGGGGCATGAGACGAGGGGTGGGAGAGGGAAGGACAAAACAGTGGGGAACAGAGACATTAGGACATCTGTGGAAGGGAGAGGGATGGGGTGGGGTACATGTGGTGAACAAGATTGACACTACAGGGACTTTCAGGAAGGAAAGCAGGGAATTTGAAGGAGGTGAGTTTGGGGTGGGTTAATGGGAGTAGAAAAGATTGAGGTTTTGGATGGGGGAAGATAAGAGGTGGTGGTGAACGGCTGTTTTGAAGGCTTGGAGGGAAGAATGGGATTGAAGAGAGTGTGGGAGTTCATTCCAAAGGTGGGAAAAAAGAGGAATGAAAGAGTGAAGGTGAGCAGTGCTTCTTGATATTGGTAGTTTTACCACAGGGGGTTGCTGGCGGACCTTGAGCGCCCTGCAGAAATATGGGGGGGGGTGGGTCGTATCGCAGACAGAGCAGGGGGGGCGATACCGGAGAGGAGACTGTGGAAGGCAGAAAGACCACCAACGTGCCTGTGGTGAGAAGTGAGGGGCCCAACGACGCAGCCTCATCTCTGGAGATACCAATGATCCAAAATGCCTTGGTTTCCAGTGTGAAGCCGAAAAAGGTAAGAGGCAGGAGCACCGGCCCAGAGGGGAGAGCAGTACTCCATCAGGCTGCGGACGAAAACTTTGCATGTGGTCAGGAGCTCAGGTGTGCTAAGGAAGGACTTTGCACGACGGAGGATTCCCAGTCGGCGACTGGCTTTGGAGGTCAGGTTGGAAATGTGGTTTTCCCAGGAAAGATCATGGCAGATAGTGAGACCCAGAAGCTTTAAAGAAAGGACTTCTTCCAGAGGATTGTTGAGAAAGTGGATGGGGGGGGGGGTTGGGGGGGTTCGAAACGGTCCTTTTGGAGAGACATCGTGAGAGTGTGAGATTTGTCAGGATTAAAAGACATGTTCCACATGTTGGACCACTTTGTGATTTTATCCAGCTTGTGATATTTGGACAAAATAACTGCAATCACTTCCTATAGCCATGAATGAGCTTCCTGCACCTCTCTACTGGCAGTTTGTCCCACTCTTCTTGTGCTAACTGCTCCAGTTCTCTCAGATTTGAAGAGTGCCTTGTTGTCTTCTGTTGTCCCAACTGTTGTCTTCAGATCTCCCCACAGGTGTTCAATGGGATTTAGATCTGGACTCATTGCTGGTCACTTCAGAGCAGTCCAGCGTTTTGTCTTGAACCATTTCTGGGTTCTTTTTGAAGTGTGTTTGGGGTCATTGTCTTGTTGCAAGACCCATGACCTTCGACAGAGACTCTGCTTTCTGACAATGGGTTGAACATTACGCTCCAAAATGCCTTGGTAATCTCCTGATTTCATGATGCTATAAACGCATTCAAGCCACCCAGTGCCAGAGGCAGCACAGCAAGCCAAAAACATCACTGAACCTCCTCCATGTTTGACTATAGGGAAGGTGTTCTTTTCTTTGAAGGTTTCATTTTGTTTTCTGTCAACATTGAGAATGATGTGCTTCACCAAAAAGCTCTAATTTGGTGTCAACTGTCCACAGGACATTCTCCCAGAATAATTTTGGTTTGTTCAGGTGTGTTTTGGCAAACTCCAGTTGGGCTTTCTTATGTCTCTCTCCCTCTCTCTCAGTAGTGGGGCCCTCCTGGGTCTCCTACCATGGAACCCCCTTTCATCGAATTGGCGACGGATGGTGCAAGTTGAAACTCTCGTACTTTGTGTCTGAAGGTCAGCTTGAATCTGTTTGGCAGTTGATCGAGGTGCTTTCTCCACCACTTGAACAATCCTTTGCTGTAATCTTCAATCAAGTTTTCTTTTGCTGCCACATCCAGGGAGGTTGGCTACAGTGCTATGGGCCTTAAACTTCCTAATAACATTGTGTACGGTGAACACAGGAACATTAAGGTCTCTGGATATGGACTTGTAACCTTGAGATTGTCCATGCTTGGCTACAATCTTGTGTCTGACCTCCTCAGACAATTCTCTGGTTTGTTTTCCTTTCTCCATGCTCATTGTGCTGCACACAGTGACACAAAACAGCAGAAAGACTCCTTTTCTCTATTCAAACTGATTGAATGAGTGATTTATATATTGCAGGCACCTGCAACTCACCATTGGCGAGTTCAATTCCACAGTAAAGGAGAATCACCTGCTTGAAATCTAATTGTTTCCAACAACTTCTAAAAGGTCCCAATAATATTGTCCAGGCCATTTTAGGAATTCTTTGTTGAATAAACTAAGATTTAGTAATTTTTTTCAGCTTTATTAGGTCATCTCCGCCGAGATGACCTAATAAAGTCGGACCAAATGTCCATCCATCCGTCCGTCCGTCAATTTTTCTTTTCGATCTTGATGAAACTTAGTATGTGGGTAGAGGTCGATGAGTGTTGCACAACGATATAACTTTTGTCCGGGTTCAAGGTCAGGGTCAAGATCACGAGGTCACGTAAGTTATAAAAATCGCCATTTTCAAAACCTATCTAGTCTGCCATTCTACAAGATATTCGGCAACTGTTTATTGATTATGATAGTAAAAAATATTATCTTGTATCTAACCGGACAGATTTTTGAATTTCCTTCCCGTTTGATCGTCACGTGATCTGGAAGATGGCCAAAAACGCCGATGCGATTCGCAAAGAAGGAAGGAAGGAGAAATGAAATATAAATATAAAACACATTTTTAGCCTTTTATATTTCTACATTTTCTGCCGAAGGTGCAAAAGTTTCAAAACCCGAAATGTAAACGTCGGCATTTATTTTTAAAATATAATTTCGTGCGCGCGCGCCAAAATGCCAAGTCATCTTTAACCGAGCTGCGCAGTAGAACTGCGCAGTAGTCTTCGGTCATAACAGAACATTGAGAACTTGTGGTATTATAGAGATGACTGTCACCCCCACACGGGGGTAATTTTTTTGTTTTGTTCCACTCCAAACCAAAGATGTACAAATATGGATACCAAAATATGTTTTTTTTTTTTTTAATTTCAACAATTTTCTGGAAGAAATGGTGCATTATTTGAAAAAAGTGCATGGGTGCCAATATTTTTGCCTTCGTGGCTCAGATAGCTGCTCTAATCATTTGTGGGCTGGGAAGGCACTCCCCCTCACCCTGATGAGACTTTCGGGTGAGTTGTGCGGTGAATCTGGAATCGGGCTCTCGAACAGGCCATTGCGAATCGGGAGTGGAGAAATCATCACCGAGGTGGTCACATGCCTAATTTATCTGAAAGGTCATCCCACAAAGTAATTTAAATAATATGCACGAAACAGCTCAATAATATTCGTGACCCTGGAAGTGCCGTGAGAGGAACTATCTTAGAGGAATTAACACGTCTATTGTTGTCACTGACTGCTCGAGTGTTCTGTTGTTGAACTGCTAGAGTTGATTTTGCTTTGTCTTTACTCCAAATCGACTTATCTATGACTGAAGGAAAGAGAAATGGGGAAATTATCCATTTTGACTTGTACTCCACATCAACTTGTCAGCCGAAATATATGGCACCCATCCCCAGTGACAGGAAAAGCAAGCAAAAGTACCCGTCCCCAGTAACAGGAATAGCAAGCAAAAGTACCCGTCCCCAGTGACAGAAAAAGTTTAAGTTAATCGATCAATTTAAATTATTTTAATGGACTTTCGAAAAGGTTAATTTTGTTCTCAAAAAAAATCCGGCCTTTTTAATTTGAGACCAATTGGTTGTCCTGTTTGCCAAAAATTGCTATATTGGTCACTTTTGCCTCAATTTGTGGCCTCTAAACAGCCTTTAAGGCCACGGCCACATAGCCCATGTTACCTCCCGCACAAAGTTTTATCTTTACCTCGAGTATGGAGTTTGTAGCTTTTAAGATGTGGCAGTGCATAAGCATTACTCCCCATGGCTGTTCCCGCAACAATATATTCTTCTTTAAAAAAAAATGAAAGAAAGAAGGAATTGTAACAAAAATATATTAAACTGGTCGTATTATTATGTTTCCAATGGGTTCAACTCGGTTCAACCTTCATTTTTTTTTTTTCAGACTGAAACACCTTCCTGTCATTTGTGAAAACCATTTACAAACTCGAGTTTTGCTTTCGAGCATCAAGGAGCCAAAATTGAAAAAGTATCCTCCTCCTCCTCCTCCTCCTCCTCCTCCTCCTCCTCCTCCTCCTCCTCCTCCTCCTCCTCCTCCTCCTCCTCCTCCTCCTCCTCCTCCTCCTCCTCAAAGCAAACTATACTTAACTTATGTTTGAGAAAGTAAACTTTTTTTTCTTGCTGCAACCTGTATTGAAAATGTTTTCTCATTTCTGTTCCAAACTCTGCTTTTCTCAGCTGGCAGGTACAGGTGATTCTCTGATTCCGAAGGCCAAGGCTGACCTGCATCCTCGAGATGTTGATGCTTTTTGGCTGCAGAGGCAGCTCGGTCGCTTCTACGATGACGCCGTAACATCCCAGCGTCGAGCTGACGAAGTCTTGAACATCCTCAAGGTGTGTGTGTGTGTGTGTGTGTGTGTGTGTGTGTGTGTGTGTGTGTGTGTGTGTGTGTGTGTGTGTGTGTGTGTGTGTGTGTGTGTGTGTGTGTATGTGTGTGTGTGTGTGTGTGTGTGTGTGTCAGTCATGGAGATATTTCTAGCACATGAGATGTTTGAGATTGCTGAAACTACATCATACTCTGAGGTCTTGACTATCATTTATGTTTACCCTTCTGTGCTATTTGTCTTCATTCTACAACCCTCAGACAGCATCTGATGACAGGGATTGTGAGAATCAGCTGGTTTTGCTCCTTGGATTCAACATGTTTGACTTCATCAAGACACTGCGACAAAATCGCATGATGGGTGAGGCCCATCTTTCTACAACGAGAATTTTGTTTGTTTGTTTGTGGTTCCTTTGTCCCCCTTTAACTCTCCACCCCACCCCCTCCCTCCCAAACACACATCCTTTCTCCCCCATCCCCATTTCCCACTGCTCTAATAATTTTTATATTGTTTTAGTTGAATAGTTGCTGAATCTGTAATGACTTGCTGTAACTTTGACAACCCTGCAGTTGTGTTTTTTGGTGGACCACTTTAATCAGGGCTGATGAGGTCAAAAAGCACGTTTTTGGCATTTTGCCCATTTTTGCGATTTTTCGCTGTTCCGTAATTTCAACTCTTTCCACAATGAAACTCATTCAGAATACAGACCCTAGTACCGAGTTCCAGTAGATGAAGTTTCATGGCGCTGACATGATTAGCGGCTGAGATATAAGTAATGAAAATAGGTGATTTTCTTTAATTGGTCTCATGTTTCATTCAATTTTCGCAGAATTATCAAAGCTGCCACTCCACGAATGTTGTTTCTCTGGATATGAAACTTCAGCGTCGTGGAGACATAAACATCTAGTTCATGTATATGGGATTTCACTTATCTACAACTGTGTTTCTCCGAAGTTATGGATTCCCAGATTGGGGTTAGATGAATGAGCAGCATGTGCTATAAAAGGCGCATTGTGCCTTTAATTGTCACACTCTAGCATCTTGAATGGCGAGATTGATCAGGTGGTTTATGTTCTCTGCAGTGAATTAAGACAAATGACAAATTCATGGCCTGTTTCTCTGCCGCTTTTCAGGTAACTATTCGGCTTATGTGGGCAGGTGGATAATGGTTGCTCCATAAGGGTGGATATAGGGCCAATATCAATGTCTGTGGTGGGGAGCTGCGTTCCTTGTATCCTGCTTTTGATACAACATCATCAGAGAAGGGGTGGTCTTCAAGCTCCATTGTTTTATCTGTTGAGAAGGATGCTCAGCTGACTGCACTATGGCCATTTCACCATGTTGAATGAGGATCCTGTTTGTGTGATGTGTGGTGCCAGAAGCTGTGACTGCTTCCTCAGAAAAATCTATATTATCCGAAAGCTAGACCAAGATGGTTGCATTTTGTTTGTTGACTCCAAGTGGGATAACCTGACTTTGATCCAACTGAAGTTGAACCAAAGCTGTTTTGAAGGACAAAATGGTTGAATGTGATGCACAGTGACTGAGATGGCTCAATGATCCAAGGAGATGTGTAGACCGTGTCAAATGATGAACGGTCAACCTAAGACACAAGGCTTTGGGTGTTACTTTTGCTCCTTTGGATTGAAGATAAACAATATCCTGAAGCAAGGACAACAATTTCAAATTCACTTTTGCAGGGACCTTAGCATATGCATATATATATATATATATATATATATATATATATATATATATATATATATATATATATATATATATATATATATATATATATATATTGTTACGGATCTTGAAACCATATGCATTCAAACATACAGATGTCCCAAAGGTCAGTTATTCCGTTAAGTACATGTGAGACAGGTCCCTTCCTTTTGTCTTGTGGGAGAATCAAAGGTGTGTGTTGCGATGTTCTTTTAGGTTGGTTATTACATCCAACAGACCATCTAACGACCATCCAACGAACCATCCAACGATCATCCAACAGTCCATCCAATAAACAAACCGACAACACCACTGAACAAGCACTTCACTCGCCTAACCGGCGACTCGCTGGCAGTTCCTTCTCGGCTTCCACAAACTTTGTAACTTCTTTTTGACGAGTATGGGCATGCGTGGAGTGGGGCGCGGAGTTTTCCCGGAGTGGCCGAAATCCCACCCAGAAAGGGCGGACCCATGGGAGCCCCGTCCAATCAGGGCAGACAGTGATATCTGTTCCACCAACCCCCCGCCCCTTTCGGGGAGGTCCATAAAAGTTACGACGCCATCCTCAGTGGAGAGTTCTGAAGGGGTTCGGTCATTGGTTCTGAGTAAGTGTCTTGGAGGAGGAACGAGAGTTATTTTGGAGAAGCAAGTTGGTTGGTGTGCGTTCTACATTTTGCTGGCGTTTGTGGAGTTTTCCTGCGTCCCGTCCGCGACATGATCTCCGCCCTGGGACTCCGACTGCACCACTCGGTTTCCTCCACGGGCACGAGCGACACGCGTGTGACTATCGGTGGAGCCGCATGACCAATAGCAGGTGCCGCACCGTGGAGCACTCCCTCCCTTCAACGTGCAGGTACCCACGTGAATTGCGACCCCCCAGCTCGTCTCTCCCTCTCTGGCTGCGGGGATCTTTCAATAAATCGTCTGAGTGTGTGGGCCCGTCTTATAAGTAGAACTGTTAAGTGTTTTCCATCATTGCAAATTATTGCTTGCATATCCACGATAAGTCGTGCCCTGTGTCTTTTTTTTTATTTGTGAATTGATCAATTGTAGAAATGTTCCCAGTTCGTTTCCATCCTTATTTGCATTGGTCCAGCACGATGCACATCTGAGTTTTAGCCGGGTCTTTATACCCGATAATCGGTTCATCCTCGCTGGCGCAGCTTTGGCAGTTCCGCTCGACTGCACCTGTACCGGAGTTGGTAGTCGGTCGTTGGAACTCTACCGCAGTCGGTAGAGTGACCCGGTTCGAGCAAGACGTGCCGAGGGCGTGGTTCCCCGGTAGACGACATCACGTAGTTAATGAGGTAAATTGGTTCTAGACAAAAAGACCCTATGCTACGCGGTGGAGGTATTGGCGTTCCATGGTCGGTTCAGCGACTTGCCGGCTCGTGGAATTATCCGGAGCGACTGACTACAATTCCGGGGAGTCTGGTGGGAGACGACGTAACCTCCCCCACCTAGTGGTTGTTCTCGCCACCGGTCCCCGGCCCACAACAGCTTGGTTTCGGGAACGGGGTTCGAACCCCTCCGCCTCCATAGAGAAATTTCAACCACGCCACCCAGTCAACCACGAGTTCCAGTGTGTGCCATCTAATTATTCCGTTTAAATAGAGGTCACGTGGTTATCTGAGCAGGGAGCGCGCCCTCGGCAAAGCACCAATATTATGTGATTAGATTTTAATTAAGGCGGCCGAGCGTTTTAACCGCTGGTGCGTGCCAACGATTTTTCTTGGTCAAATCTGTGGTAATTACCTCCCAGTCTATCTCTGTTCGAACAATGCTCGACCAATAGAAGGAAAGGACGAACACGGACAGGTTGGAAATCGAAAATAATTTATTAATAATAAAATAAATAAAAAGAACCTTTTATTTGCTAAGGTAAATAAAGAATGAATTTCAAAGTAAAATCAATCAAAATGCCAGGAAAGGGACAAAGAGCAGATGCTTATCGGGGGTTGACTTACAGCTAAACGCAGACAAGGGTACCCAGCAGATCATTCAGGGTGAGGGGAGGGAGAGAATTGTCTCGCTCACCAGAAAGTCGTCCGTGAAGCGAAAACGTCCTGAAAATGCGTGCGTGCGTGTCACGTCCGTGGCCAGCATCCAGCTTTGCCGTGCACCTTCTCGCGGGGCAGCCTTGAACACCAGTCAAAGTCTGGAGGGCACCGAGATCGTCCGTCGCGGGTTTAGACCCTGGTGTTGTTGGTGATCGACCCGTGCCTCACTTGTTGGCGGCACTGCTCACACCCACATGCGCACCACACGCTCGCTTGCCGAAGCACTGGAAGGGCGAATTGTCTCTTCGGCACTGGTTCCACACCCGCTTCTTGGTTGCTTCTCTCGCCCTTTGCCTTTTCTTCTCTCCTTTCGCTTTTCCTCTCCTCACTTTTTCTCTTCCGTATCTCTTTCTCTTCAGAACGTATCTCTTTCTTTTCAGAACGTATCTCATTCGCTTTTTCCTCACTTTTTTATATCTCCGAACGTCTCTCCTCACAGAACGAACCTCACGCTTTCTCTCATTTTTATATCCCCGGGCCGTCTCCATGGGGTGCCGTCCTCCCCAAGCTCACCCCGCCCCACTGGGTCATGGTTACCATGACGACCCTTGCGCTCAAAAAAGGTGGGCGTCGGAGCTCGCGAAAGAATGTTGCTGAGGAAAAATGAGGGTGGACTTCAGGGCTCATGAAAGAAATGTGTGTGAACGTGTCCGTCGTAAAGAAAGAAAGCTTCCCATAAGAGAGGGAATCTATTCTTTACCTTTCTCAACGCATCACATTTAAGATCCCATTAGACATGGGGATGGGGCAAATCTGAACATGCATTTAAGGAAATAACTGTCTGAGGACCTGTATGTGTGGATAGCTCTTTCACAATCCACTTCATCAAATGAAGTAAACCTTCGTTATCCAAAGGATTGCCGTCCGCTGTTTCGGTGAACAACAAATCATTTTCTCTGAACCATTTTTTTACCATGGGACCCAGTCTTTGTTATCCACGGTTCACATCCCCAGCACTGCCAGTGCGGGCTGGTATTCTCACCCTGCAGTGATGCCACGTGCACTCCGCGGCCGGCCGGTAGTGCTGCTGCCTGCATCTCCACCTTGGCGGGTGTGGGTGGTACTTGAGACACTCAGTGCGTACCTATCTCTCTCATTGAACACTGCGCTATGTGCAATCATAATACTGTACATTGCTTTTGTTTTTGGTTATTATTGCCCTTGGTGACATTTAACCATGGACCTCAAGAGGAAAACTGTTGCTTGTGCTGTGTCATTTGTTACTTGTTATTACACAATCTAAAAAAATGTAGAAACCATAACATTAAAATTGAAAATCCACAAATAACCCCTCGCACACCGTTAAAAAAAAAGTTACCCCTCACACGCAACCTAAAACAAAACGAGCTTGGCCTGCAATGTTTTCTTTTATGCTGTGCATGAGAGTGATCCCATAAACCACTACAGTATGTTATCCATGGTTTTTCCAACCACTGGGGTTTCTGGGAATGTAACGAGGGTTTACTGTACATGTATAAGTTGTATTTATTATGTTTGCACATAGGATGCACCCCAGTATCTGCTTGCAGTTTGCCAGCATTCCCCACCTAGTTGGCTTACTTGTGCAAATGTGTTTACAGTACTACATTGTACATTGCTGGCCAGTGCTCAAAGTTCAGCTGAGCGACAGAAGATCGTTGATGCCATGGAATCCAATGCAGAGTTGCGACCAATTCTGCACAAGTTGCAGGAGACCGACAAGGAAGATATAGTCCAGGTAAACGTTGAATGCTTGGTAATTAAGTCCGAGCACATTAATATTGGATGGGATTGGATCTACGTGCTGTTTTTTTTTAGAAATCTACAGAAAATGACAATTCTTTTTCCGTGATGACATTTTACAGGAGGAAAGATCTCGGCGAGAACGCTTGCGGCAATCTCGTGTTGATGCAGACTTGGAAGCAATGGATGAAGAGCAGGAAGGAATGGTGGGTGGTGGTGTTGCAGGGTCGTAATCCGAGAACATTATTTGGGGGGAGGTGGGACTGAGCATGTATGTATGTTTGTTTGTTTTATTGCTTAGTTAAGTTGTAATAGAAGTTGTCGATAGAAGAGGTTATAATCATCAATTACTGGATAAGTAGGCCCTTTGTACCTATTGTAATCTGAATGGTAGTTCCTCATGTTCACCAGTTTAACTGCCCTCCTCATGGTTCAGGCCCCAATGCCCCGACAGGCATTTGACCTGGAGGAGCTCTCCTTTTCCCAAGGCTCCCACTTCATGGCAAACAAACGTTGCCAGCTACCAGATGGCTCCTTCCGTAAGCAGCGAAGGGGCTATGAAGAGGTCCATGTACCTGCCCTCAAAGCCCGCCCCTTCGCTTCTGATGAGGTATAACAAGGGCTTTCCCTTGCTACCAATAATTATTTTGTCCTCATCTCATGTTCAAAACCTTCTGTGCAGTCTCCAAAACTTTCCTTCCATATTTTAAGTATTTTAAAAAAAAAAATTTTTTTTTGTTAACCTATTCTCCACATTTTATCCCATTCAGTCATTGATGCCGGTGGAGCATGTGATGCGCTATGCTCAGGTTGCCTTCGAGAGTTATAAAACTCTGAATCGCATACAGAGCAAGTTGTATCGTGCAGCTATGGAGACCGACCAGAACCTGTTGCTATGTGCCCCAACGGTCTTTGATACACCTATACACACACCAGAACCCTTTCTCATATTGTCTTGCATTCACAGTTGCATGGTACCTGCTTTGTATTCAAATGTTGGATTGTGAATGATCGAGTCTTGATACGCTCTGCGTGTTAGGGTGCTGGTAAAACTCATGTGGCTCTGCTGTGCATCCTACGTGAGATTGGGAAACACATCAATGCAGACGGCACGATCAACGCACATGACTTTAAGGTCGTGTATGTGGCACCCATGCGTTCCTTGGTGCAGGAGATGGTTGGGAATCTTGGGAAGGTGAGCGTTTATATAAGGGAGCTTTGAATGCTTCTGCTAAGTATATGAGGGTGGTCCTGATGTTTGTTGTTTGTTGTGATGAGAAAAGAGAATATTGGTTTTAATGGCAAGATTTGGATACTTGTATCCAGCGTTTGTCCAGCTATGGTCTCCGTGTCTCTGAATTGACGGGAGACCACCAGTTGTGCAAAGAGGATATCCAAGCCACACAAGTGATCGTATGCACACCAGAGAAATGGGACATAGTTACTCGTCGGGGCGGAGAACGTCCTTACACACAGCTTGTTCGCCTCCTCATCTTGGTAAGAAAACATTTCAACTTGTGAACTCACAAAAATGCTTTATTTGTTTGTGTTGTGCGTCCTTTTTCTCTGTCAAGGGCATGAGCTCAGTGTATCTGAGATTTAAAAGGGCAAAACTGATGGAGATCCAAAACCTGATGCTTCTTGTATGTGAGAGCGACTCATTCATATGTATTATTCAGGATGAGATCCATTTGCTTCATGATGAACGAGGTCCAGTGCTTGAGGCTTTAGTGGCGAGGACGATCCGCAGCATCGAAGCCACACAGGAAGAGGTGCGTCTTGTCGGACTCTCTGCCACACTACCCAACTACGAGGATGTTGCCACTTTCCTGCGAGTCGATCCCGCCAAGGGATTGTTCTACTTCGATAACAGGTTAGTTCAGCGAAATTAATCAGTGTTTGATAATGCAAGGCATTACATTAAACCCTTGCTTTGTGCTTTATTTAAAGGAAAGTCACTTTTTTGACTTTATGGGGTTCTACATTTGTTAAATTAGTTTTGGAAGTAATAATTAAATTTGGTCTCTGCAGTGAAACATTTTATAAAACAACTATTACTGTAAAATTATTGTTTGTCTTCATCCAATTGTTTTGGGACAAATGTTTATAAAACTGCAGCAAAAAAAAATTCTAAACAACATTCATTCATTCATTCATTCATTATGTAATGAAATAAAAATCGTCTCAAAAACTTTGTTTTAACAAGTGTTTTGTTCAAAATATCCAATCAAATAATGGGCAAAAAAAGAAACCTGTAAAAAAATTTTGGTTACAAAGTCAAGGCTCATAGAAGAGCAAGACCACAGAATGGATCACGATGCAACAGAACAAAAAGAACAACAGAATGGGGGGGGGAGGGGGTCCCAACAGCAGGGCCAAAGGACAAAATAGAGAGAGACTTGGACAAACAAGAGACGTGGGGAGGAACGAGGTGTAGTGGAGGATGCAAATGGTGGACAAGATAGGTACGGAAGCAAACTCTCAGGGACAAAAAACTGGAAATTTGCTTGGGGAGTGGGGGAGGGTTGGTTTAATGGCGGTATAAAAGATCATGGGATTGGGGATGATTTGAGATGGTGGTGAACAGCTGGCTTGAAGACCTGGAAGGAAGAATGAGATTGAAGAGAATGTGGAGGTTGGTTCCACAACTGTGGGAAAATGAGGAACGAATGAGTGGAAGTGAGCAGTGATTCTGGATTTTGGGAGCTTAACCAGAATGGAGTTGCTGTTTGATTACGTTCGTCCTGCAAAAACTTGGAGAGGGAAGAGGGTGCATGACCAGAAAGGATGTGGTAGAAAACAGAGAGACCAGCAAACCTGTCTGTGGTGTGATAGCGATCAGCCCATCGACTCAGCTTCATCACGGGAGATTCCAATGATATTGAAGGCCTTTGTTTCCATAGCATCAAACTGAGCAAGGTGTGAGGCAGGGTCACCAGCCCAGAGGGGAGAGCAGCACTCCATCAAGCTGTGGATGAAGGCGTTGTCTGTGGATAGGAGTTCAGGTCACAGAAGTGCTTTGGACAATGGAGGATTCTCGGACTGGTTTTGGAAGCCAATTTTGAAATGTGCTGGAAACTAGTGACATATTTGGCCTTTGTCGTAATGATATCCAAATGAAAAACTTCTTGTCGGTTTACATTGACTAAGAACTTTGTAACGTAGAGTTTGTTTTGTTTCATCTGTGGGTAGATTGCCTATTAAATGTCACCGACTACTTTTTCTCTTCAAAACCCGATTTCCTTTCAAGTAACTTTTTTTTTTCTGGATGCAGTTTCCGCCCAGTGCCATTAGAGCAACAGTATGTGGGTGTGACCGAAAAGAAGGCATTGAAGCGCTTCCAGGTTATGAATGAGGTCGTATATGAGAAGGTTGTGGAGCATGCCGGAAAAAATCAGGTATGACAAAAAGGAAAAGGTTAGAAATGATGAATGGGAGGTATCATTGCTTGCCAGTTTAAATCTCTGATGGTAAAAATATTTTATGGTTGCAGGTTCTGGTGTTTGTTCACTCGAGGAAGGAGACTGGCAAGACTGCACGAGCGATCCGAGATGCTTGTTTGGAGAAGGACTCATTAGGACTTTTCTTAAGAGAGGGCTCTGCTTCCACTGAGGTTCTGCGAACAGAGGCCGAGCAGTGCAAGGCATGTAAATTTTGTACTTTTTACACCATGCTTTCTCTTGCCTCAAATGTTACCACCACCAGTTTCACTTTATCCCTTTTTTTGCTTTTGTACAATGTGAGACCAAAAGATTTGTAGGTGCACATTATTCTCTCACTGCATTGTTCATTGGGCCTTTTGCAACACTTGATCACATTTACATGCTAAAGAGTGTTGTCATCTCCATAATAAAGTGGCATGTTTTTGGAAAAGCAGCATTAAACTCGTGTTTTTGATTATCACATTAACCCCACAGAACCTGGAGCTGAAGGACCTGCTGCCCTACGGATTTGCTATTCACCATGCCGGGATGACCCGTGTTGACCGCACACTTGTGGAGGACCTCTTTGCAGATCGACACATACAAGTATGGACTTGAATTTCAGTTACTCAAAATTTGGGTTCTCGACTTTAAATATGGCGATTATACCTGTTGACTAGACTAATGGTTTTTTTTTTTGTTGTTTTAAAACAAATGTGGACAGGTGCTTGTTTCGACTGCAACTCTGGCCTGGGGTGTAAATCTGCCAGCGCACACTGTGATAATCAAGGGCACGCAGGTGTACAGTCCTGAAAAGGGACGTTGGACAGAGCTGGGTGCACTTGACGTTCTGCAGGTACATTTGGGGAGTGTCACAGTGACCTCTAATGCTTGGATATGATGGATACCAAAAAAAATTGAAGTGGGTGCAACATCAAACAGAGACAATTGCACTGCCTGCAGATGTTGGGCAGAGCCGGACGCCCACAGTATGACACCAAGGGTGAGGGCGTGCTGATTACTTCCCACGGAGAGCTCCAGTACTACTTATCTCTGCTCAACCAGCAACTGCCCATCGAGAGCCAGTTGATCAGCCGCTTGCCAGATGTCCTCAATGCAGAAGTAGTTTTGGGAAATGTTACAAACACGAAGGTAACTCTTGTATCTGTGGCAGTGTTTACTGTTATCAATCAGCTGGAGTTGAAGTTTTTAGTCTATTGCAACATGTTTGGTAACCAACCAGTCTCGCATCAGGCAAAGATGACACAAAAGCCACGCTACCGTTATGATCACACTCTGTTTTTCTGTTTGTCTGTCTGTCCGTTCCTGTGTATCTTTGGGTTTGAGGGGTTGCAATTGCGGGGGGGGGGGGAGGGGGGGAGGTGAGGAGGTAAGGAGTTAAGGGGGATCTTTGTAACCGTTTGAGTGATCGCAACCAACCCTAGCACCCATAATGAGAAACTATGTGGAGGTAAGTCGTGTGGAGTAGGGGTTCTCCATATCGGGGTCTCACTTCATGTCAGCCACATGGGCTGCAGTGCTGCCATACGTGACTTGCATAATTGGGGCCCACCCAATAAGGGATTTATGGTGGAAAAACTCAGCTATTAACTTTATAGATTTTTCAATTTAGGGGGGATTTTTAATCGGCAGGAGAGGAGATTTTTGTAATGGCTTGATTGATTGCAACCAAACTTGGAAGGGGATAGTGTAGGCCCAATGGGGGTCGATGATGAAAAAAGTGAAGTTATTTGGTTCAACAATAGATTCTGAGATTTAAGAGGGGATTTTGGAATAGGAGTAAGCATAATAATCTATTTAACTGCTTAATTTTATCGTGACCAAACTTTTCAAGAATAGTGTAGTCCCCATGGGGACGACAATAGGAGGGGGGGGGAGGGAGGGGTGGATGAGGTTTTTGGGAAGGGGGTTGGGTTCAGTGTGATTGTTGTCTTGAGATCAGTGTGGGTATAGCACTTGGACCCATCAAGTGCTTTGCACTTGTTCTAAATATTTTTTCATTTCGATTTGTTTTTGTTTTGTTCTTTTTTTGTATTTATTCATTTGATTCATTCATTTGCTTGTGTTTTTATTTATTTACTTATTTTTGCCTGTAGGAAGCCGTGAACTGGTTAGGGTACACGTACCTCTACGTGCGGATGCTCCGAGCACCCACTTTGTATGGTGTCTTGCCTGATGAACTGCGCACAGATCCCTTACTGGAGCGCCGACGCCTGGACCTGATTCACTCGGCTGCATTGGTTTTGGAACGGAGTAGTTTGGTCAAGTACAACCGCAAAACAGGTTCTTTTCAGGTACCGCATTACCAGTTGTTGAAATGACCAAAACAGTCTGTTGACCTCATGTGAGAATCCAATTTATTTCTATCCTCAGGTCTCTCAATAAGTCTTCCTTGTACTCCCTCCATCCACCCCACCCCCCCTCCTCCCCACTCCCAAGGTGACTGAGCTGGGACGCATCGCTTCCCAGTATTATTGTACACACCAGACAATGGCCACATACAATCAACTACTGAAGCCAACACTTAGCGAGATTGAGCTCTTCCGTGTCTTCTCGCTGTCCTCTGAGTTCAGAAACATCATGGTCCGTGAGGTAAAAGTGTGGTTCACGCGCTGTTGTCCTGACCTAGTTTAATATACTGAGCTGTTGTTCAATAGAGACTTGATTTTATTAATTTATTTATTAGGAGGAGAAGCTGGAGCTGCAGAAGCTGTTGGAGCGAGTCCCCATCCCTATTAAAGAGAGCATTGAGGAGCCAAGTGCAAAGGTAACCCCCTGGGGTTAATTACCACAGGGATAGTAGAATTATATAAATAAACTTGTGCAAGATATGTTGCATGCAAGTAAAGGAATGAGTGAACACAGAGAGAGAACGAGAGAACGAGTAAACGAACACTACAGTAACAAGCAAACCTGCATGGCATTTAGTATCAATGCAGCAGATGTGCTTGATTTTATTTATTTGTTCTAAAAATTTCAATTTTTTAATTGCCCAATGTTCTACTTCCTCCTTCTCATCGATATGGGAAACCAAAGCACTCTTTAAGGTGGTAACTTATGTTATGCACTCTTATTCAGGTAAACGTGTTGCTTCAATCGTACATCTCCCAGCTGAAGCTCGAGGGATTTGCCCTCATGGCTGATATGGTCTACATCACACAGGTATCCTGAGTGTCTTGTTACCTTACCCACGTGTCTACTAACTCTCATTTCATTCCTGAGCAGGGCAGCCTTCTTGACATTTCCTTTCTTTTTCTGTGTAGTCCGCAGGACGACTCATGCACTGCATCTTTGAGATAGTATTGAACCGTGGCTGGGCACAACTTACTGACCGTGCGCTCACCCTCTGCAAAATGATTGACAAGAGAATGTATGTGTTATGGGGGCACATCGTTTGAATGTTATTGATCTCTCAGCAATATCTGCAATCACCTTCCCCTCCCTCCCTCTCTCCCACCCTCTTCATTAGTGCTGAATATTTCTTTACAGGTGGTCATTTGAGCAGCATTGTTGTCATTCATATAGGCCTGCCTGTTTGCTTTTCTATGT
Organism: Eptatretus burgeri; assembly: GCF_056783735.1. Taxonomy (NCBI): domain Eukaryota; kingdom Metazoa; phylum Chordata; class Myxini; order Myxiniformes; family Myxinidae; genus Eptatretus; species Eptatretus burgeri. The sequence goes on from NC_140967.1 coordinate 45,079,917, forward strand.
TTGTTTATTTATGAAAATATTGTTGGGAGCTCCAGTATTCACAAGTTTGTTGGGTATGGACAGGTGGCAATCGATGACTCCATTACGCCAGTTTAAGAAAATCCCTGATGAAGTGATAAAGAAGATTGAGAAGAAGAACTTCCCATGGGAGCGTTTCTACGATCTCAATCACAATGAAATCAGTATGTGGGGGAGTTGGGATGTGTTTGTATGTTTGTTTGTTAACTCAGTTGTGAAGTTTCAGAGTTTTGTTTTTTTCTGAGGGCTCTTCAGGTTCCTCACCAATCCTGGGACAGCTCCCAGCTGTAGTTAGTTTGTGGTAGTGTTCCTGGGGATGATTTGTTGGATCTTCATGATGTTCATCTTTATCATTCCCATTTCTGCAATTATCACCAGTACAATTTTGGCGCTCTTTGACTTCTTGGATCTTTTGACTTCATTATTGAGATCTTGATATTTCGTCATTTTCTTGTTTTCCATGTTGTTGCTAGGCATGTTATCTATCTATCAATCTATAAATGCAAGCTACCAGTTTTGTGTCTGAGTGGGGTAAATATTCTAACCACATGTATACTGCTGAATGATGCCTCATTTAAGAGCTCTTGGCTCCAGACAGTGCTTGCGGAAGTTTACAAATACTGTTATTCATACAATTTCGAGTTTTGTTCTATTTATTGTAGCCCACGTGGTGTTTATGCTCAGTCGTTGGCTTACACATCCACCTGAAGTTAAAAAAAATTAAAAATACATAACCACAAAGTATCCAGTCAAAGAGAACTCTAACTGACAATACCTTGTGTGAGTGTAAGCGTGAAGTTTCACGGGTGGTGTATAAATATTCGAAATGTCACTGTTTTGCACACCTACCGCAAATAAGAAAAATTATTCCGTCCAACAAATGATTTCCTTTTCATCCATTTTAACCCATCCAAGAAAACTTCATTCTATTTGAAACAAATGAATTCTACAAAGTAGTAAAGCCAGGGGTATGTTCAGTTACCAAGCAGCTTGCTCGGACTTCTTGCCAAGCCAGCTGTTCCTGATCAACGGTTTTTGATGGAGTGCTTGCTTGAGTGCTGAAGCAATTTGGTGAGCTCTCTCCAATGAACTTGGTAACTGAGCATAACCCAGAAGTAAAATATAATATAACCACAAATTAAATTCCGTCCTACGAATAATTTTCTTTTCGTCCATTTTACTTCATCGAGAAAACTTAATTCTTTTGGAAACGAACAAATTCTCCTTCAAACGGAACCTCAAACTCCTTACTAATGCATATGTGGCAAGTTGGATGTGACGAAAAACAGATTGAGAGTAATCAAAAACTGGTTTGTTTGTTTGTTTATTAATATGGCGTGATCGGAGGTGAAGTGGTACTCCGCACGGAATCCTGGAGGGTTGTGACGTGGCCTGCGGTGAGGGAAAGCTCTTGATGTCACATTAGGAGAACAAATGAACGAAAATAGTGGAAAACTGGAAACCAGTGATACCTTACATATTGGCTTGAGGTCACGACAGGACTAATCAGTCTGTGTGTCAGTCCTTGCGACGGATGGGGGAGAGATCCAGAATTGGGAGTGGGGGAGGGATGCGGACTTGAAGAAGAAAGCGGTTGACGACTCGAAGTCGCATCTACATTGCATGGAATTTCCATGGGTCCCTGTTAAAATGCTGTTAAAGGACATTCCTGTCAAATTCCATAAATATTCCACACACGATTGGAAATGAATTCCCTTTAAACAGCCCGGTTCCACCGGGCTATCTGCTAGATAGTCGGTATTTTTGAGGTAGTTGTGTTTCTTCAGATTCTGGGATGAGGAAGGTGTTACCTTCTGTGAGCAACTTATCGAATACCTTTTATTGTGCGATTGTGTTTGTGTGCGTACAGGTGAGCTGATACGTATGCCGAAAATGGGCAAGACTATCCACAAGTTTGTTCACCAGTTTCCGAAGCTGGAACTTTCCACTCACATCCAGCCAATCACACGATCTACACTGAGGGTGGAACTCACCATCACACCAGACTTCCAGTGGGATGACAAGGTGCAAATGACAAGTATTTTAGGACCAGTATTTAGATATTTATTATTACCATCCTCTGTGTTGTTTGCCATTGCTTGTGACAAATTGGGCTCTTGAATGTAGGATAATGCAACATGAAATCTGTTTACTCGATGGCAGGTACACAGCCAATCAGAAGGCTTCTGGGTCCTTGTGGAGGATGTGGATGGAGAGGTGGTTCTTCACCATGAGTTCTTC
>NC_140967.1:45087175-45112175 GCF_056783735.1 Eptatretus burgeri
TTGAGGGAGAGTCATTACTGTTCTGGTTTGCTCCACAACATTTTAAAAAGTGGTTGTTCTTTTTTGCTCTAGGGGCTGTGCAGGTTCTGGTGGTTTCACGCACACTCTGCTGGGGACTGAGTGTTTCTGCACATCTCGTCGTCGTCATGGACACGCAATTCTACAATGGTCGTATCCATGCGTAAGTGTGTGGCTGCCAAGAGCACCACCATTTTAATAGTCTTCCCGAATGCTTTTTCCTTTTTCATCCGTTTTGACGCCCTCCTTGGTTCTTTCTCACTGTGCACACCCAATTATTCTTTCAGTTACGTGGACTACCCCATATATGACGTCCTGCAGATGGTTGGTCGTGCAAACCGGCCAAGCTACGATGCAGAGGGTCGTTGTGTCATCCTGTGTCAAGCTTCTAAGAAGGTGATGTTTTATGTGACATGTGTGAACACAGTGCTGTATGTCCTCCACTTACCCCTTTTTATTTTGTCTATTAACTTTCATTCCTTTCCTCCATCTTTATACCCATATGCCATCTTTCAGGACCTTTATAAGAAGTTCCTTTATGAGCCCCTGCCAATAGAATCCCACCTGGACCATGCGCTGCATGACCACTTTAATGCAGAGGTCGTTACCAAGACCATCGAGAACAAGCAGGATGCGGTGGATTACCTCACATGGACGTTTCTGTATCGGCGCATGACTCAGAACCCCAACTACTACAACTTGCAAGGTCATACTGATGACCTGTTTGATGACTCATTGATGGCTGATTGTACATCTTCAGTTCAAGGATCTCTTCTTTTTTGCATGAATAACCTCATCACGGTTTTCCTTTAGGATGAGCTACATTGTAAAGCACCTTACTTGCTTTTGTTTTATGCTTTTATAACTCGTAGCAATTTCTGTAACAATGTTCGAAGCAGCCGTTTTATTCTGCTACGCTTTTGACCCAACACAGGCGTCTCTCACCGGCACCTGTCCGACCACCTCTCTGAGCTGGTGGAGAGTACGTTGAGTGACTTGGAGGCTTCTCGCTGCATCAATATAGAGGATGAGACTGATGTAACACCACTCAACCTGGGCATGATTGCAGCTTACTATTACATCAACTACACCACTATTGGTACTGGGATATGCTCTCTCTACTTTTCTTGTGCTTCTGTGATGGTAGTTCTTATGCATCATGTGTTAAATCATCTGGAAATGACCAAACGATAATGGTAAAACACTTCATGGTGATCTATTTCAGTTTGTTGTTGACGACAGACTCGGTGAATTGACGTGATGTTTTGGCAGAGCTTTTCAGCATGTCTCTGAATGCAAAGACCAAGGTGCGAGGCCTACTGGAGATAGTGTCAAATGCGGCAGAGTATGCGAGTGTTCCGATTCGGCACCACGAAGATGCATTGTTGCGCCAGGTAAGGAGCAGGTTGTGAGATTTGAAGGTTTCAAACCTGTTGTATATGTTTGAAAACGAGTGTAAAGTGCAGGTTAACTATTAATGGTCTATCTTCGAGTCGTATGACCCATTACTAACATGCACGGTGGCTTGTGGATCCTTCAGCTCTTAGCAAAAGTGCCCAACAAGCCCACGAATCCCAAGTTCAATGATCCTCATTTGAAAGCAAACCTACTGCTGCAAGCACACCTCTCACGGACGCAGCTCACTGCAGAATTGCAGTCGGACACTGAAGAGATACTGACAAAGGTACAGCCACTAATTACTACTTTCTCAGGCCGAATGGTTGGGCAGTGCTGGTGTGCCTTGCTATGCACTATTTGGTATACGTATATCTCCTAAAGGCCATGTGCTTTCCTTGGTTGCTTTCAGGCAGTTCGGTTAGTCCAGGCATGTGTGGACGTGCTCTCGTCAAATGGCTGGCTTGGCCCTGCACTTGCTGCAATGGAGCTGGCTCAAATGATCACTCAGGCAATGTGGTCACGTGATTCATACCTGAAGCAGCTCCCTCATTTCACACCGGAGCTCATCAAGCGCTGTGCGGAGAAGGTGTGTGATCAGATTTCTGTGCAGATAAGATGTAGATGGTGTTTTGGTTTCTTTTTTTAAAGATCTATCAGGAAGGTTTCAACCAGGTGTGGGATTCTTGATAAGTCTCAAAATATTTTATAGCTTTCTATGTGAAGCCTTGACCCTCTTTCTTCCTCTCTTTTCTGGCTCACAGGGGGTGGAGAGCATTTTTGATATCCTGGAGATGGAGGATGGAGAGCGCTCTGCTCTCCTTCAGCTTGGTGATGAGCAGATGGCCGACGTAGCACGTTTTTGCAATCATTACCCCAACATCGAGCTGTCGTATGAAGTGCAGGACAAAGAAAATATTAGGAGGTAAAACATTTTCACTTGATCTTCATCCATCAAGGCCCAAAACTCAACTTTAGCTACACTAAATTTCACCCTAAAGACAGTTTGAAAGCCGTTTTGATTGATTTGGGTTTAAATTTAGTTCTCTGGGGTTCGTTTTGTTGTGGTGTAAAATGTATGTAAATGATTCCTTGCAGCGGTTCAGCAGTGGTCGTGATGGTGCAGTTGGAACGGGAGGATGAAGTCACCGGGCCTGTCATTGCACCGTTTTTCCCACAGGTATCTCGCACATGGTTGTACTTTATGAGTGTTTTCGTCTTACAGTTACACGGGATGACCAAGCTGCATGTTGCATAACTATACAAGGCAACATTTCCTTTTCACTGTGGAATATTTTCATTTAGGCCAAATGAGATGTCTAAATCATAGAATGAAGGATTAGTCTTGTTCGTGAAGGCTCGGGTTGGTCTGCGTCAGTGGACAGGTAGAACAATGGATGAAATCAACAGGAGGTTGAGGTTTGTTAACCTCCATGGGAAGCATGGAGCAGCTCGTGTTTTCAACATTAACCCTTCATTGGAGCAAAAGAGGGGTAATGCCAAGAGGGTTAATGCCCGTTAGAGGAAAAGAAGGGTCAACGCGATATTTTGCTCCAACAAAGGGTTAACGTCATAAACATCACCTTTCTTCCCACAGTGGTTAACATACCTCAGTCAATGCTTTTTAATTGCACAAATCCCTAATCCTATTCATTTCAACCATTGTCTCATTCATAACAAGAAAATCCAATACAGGTGGAGGCCATTCAGCCCATCATGCCTGCAAGAACACCACACCAACCCATCTACACAAGATCCAAGGACGAAAATGCAAAAAAAAGTTTTTAATTAATGAAATAATATTTTTTTGTTTGTTGTTTTTTTTTTGTTTTTTTGTAGTTTTTAGGTCATCTCTACCGAGATGACCTAATAAAGCCTGACCAAATGTCCGTCCGTATGTCTGTCAACAATTTTTCTTTCTGATCTTGATGAAACTTAGTATGTGGGATAGAGGTCGATGAGTGTTGCACAACGATATAACTTTTGTCCGGGTTCAAGGTCAGGGACGAGGTCACGAGGTCACGTAAGTTATAAAAATCGCCATTTTCAAAACCTATCTCGTCTGCCATTCTACAAGATATTCGGCAACTGTTTATTGATTATGATAGTAAAAAATATTATCTTGTATCTAACCGGACAGATTTTTGAATTTCCTTCCCGTTTGATCGTCACGTGATCTGGAAGATGGCCAAAAACGCCGATGCGATTCGCAAAGAAGGAAGGAAGGAGAAATGAAATATAAATATAAAACACATTTTTAGCCTTTTATATTTATACATTTTCCGCCGAAGGTGCAAAAGTTTCAAAACCCGAAATGTAAACGTCGGCATTTATTTTCAAAATATAAAACTTCGTGCGCGCGCCAAAATGCCGCGTCATCTTTAACCAAACTGCGCAGTAGTCCGGTCATGGCGTCTGAGCAGTGGCCAGCGTGGTTCAGATTGACTGTGGTTTCTGGGGCGAAGGTGATTGTTAAGAAGTATGTCGGCGGTATAAATTCGAGTGACTGTATTGGTGATTTAATCACGTAACATCTTGACAACGAATATTCTGGCCGAACGATTGCATCAATTCAGTGCATCAGCAGGGATAATTCGCAGGCTCCTCTCGATCGTGCCGATATCTAACATAATCACCGGCGGACATAGGGCTGCAGGCTGTGGGGCGACGCCACGGATCCCGGATGAGGGGATGTGATAAATTATGCTACATGCTTCGAGCTTTCGGATTAATATATCAATGAGTACATTCCATAATTAATGAATTAATAATTAATGAATCTGACATACAAAATGTTTTTTCATACCTGACATGTTACTTTGTGCAGTCACGAAACTTCTGTGGAATTAATAATTAATGAATTTGCTAGCTCTAACGATTTTTCAAACCTCAGTATCTCTATAAATACTTCACCAATTTTCATTCTGAAAGTTGCATTATAATCAGTGAAGAATAATCTACAGGATTATCATAATCTCCGAGAGCTTAGCCTATTTTTTCTTTTCTTCTACCACCGGAAATGAAATGTCCCCAGAGAGTGGATGGACCGGAAAACCACGTATTGCACTTACTGGTGATTCTGATGTGTTAATCCGGGTACTAAATGAACAATACATATTTATTAATTATGTCATTAGTAATATTATCCTAGTGTATCTCTGTGAACTATTTAAATCTAAACGGTTAGTTTGGACTGTTTCGCGGTTACCTGAACTGAACATTGAGAACTTGTGGTATTATAGAGATGACCGTCACCCCCACACGGGGGTAATTTTTGTAGTTGTGTTTTTAACGAAGCTCATGCCCCCTTCCCTGAGGGGAAGAAAAGGAGAAAAGAAAAACATCAACCACACAACCCCCCTTGACGAGACCCCCACCAACAGCACTCTGTACACAATCACCCATCAATGCTCAAACTACCTAAACATCCCCATACCCCTCTATTATCTCCATAACTTCCAGGTACCGATCTAATTCTAATTTAAACTTATCTACTGTTTCTGCTGCCACTACCTTTCCAGGAAGACCATTTCATGCATTCACGACTCTCTGAGTAAAAGTCCCCTGCCTTACTACCGTCTTAACTCTCCTCTACTTTACTCTCAAGCCATGGCCCCTGGTTCTATCACTGTCTAATCTGTTCAATAATTCATCTGCACTTATTTTATCAATACCTTTCATTATCTTAAACATCTCAATCATATCTCCTCGTAACTGCCTCCTTTCTGGTGAATAATGCCCTGTCTCCTTCAACTGCTCCTCATAGCTGAGTCTACCAAGGCCAGGAATGAATCTTGTAGCCCTGCGCTGAATCTATTTCTATATTATATCTATACCATAGTGTAGTGTACCCAGTAGGCTTGGGTGACAATAGATTCCCTCCATCAGAACCATGAATCGAACCCTAAATTACAGAGCTGATTATCTGCCAGTAACGGTTCCAAGTCTCCGGAGTTGATTCCCACTATGTCTTATCATTCTTCGTCCATCGAGAATCCATTCGTTGGTTCAGCAAATTATATCAAAAGCTTCTCCTGTCATTCTTTACAAAGCAAAGACAAGTCCATTTTTCTTCTTCTCGTTTGTTCAAGTTGTGAAGAAAGTGAGTAGACATGTTGTCACAAACATTATGCATGTGTGTCGGTCTTCTCCATCCGGGATCCGATGGACAGCATTAGGCTATTACCGTATGTTTGTATAGAGTATAATGAAATTCCAAAATCATATTTCATAACAGCAAAGGTACCATGGCATATTTATTAACGGCAAATTAAAAAAAGTCGGGAACGATCGAGGAGTGCTCTCTCGCCTTACACACCGGGTAAACCAGGTTCAACTTTTTTATCGAATTGAAAAAAATTACAATTTTCCCAGAGGTTTGGATTAATTTGAAACAACTTTTACTTCTTAGATGTTTTTAATTTTTTAAACCTCATGAACATAATTTTTACGTTTGAGTTATTGGTCTCCTCCCGGTTTCACTGAAGGAGACTATAGGTTTGTTCTCTATCTCCGTCTGTCCGTCCCACCTATGGTTTTTTTACACTTTTTTTTTCCCCATACCCTCTAACATCCCATACCTTTATTGTCAAGCCAGATAAGATCTGTGGCTTGCTACAGGTACCATGTAAACCTGTACGAACCTCTTCCATGGTCGGGTTGTCTGCGACTAAACCATCTCCCCCACCAAGTTTCTTGGTGAGGAGGGTATATGGATATGGACACCCAGCAGGATTAAAAACAAAACCTGTCAAAGGGCGGAGGAGCTCCTTGTGAGCCAACGTCCATCCATATCTAGTGCCCAACTGTGTCTGCGGACGTCCTCCTGCAGTTGGGTTACTTTGTTTTTTGGAGGTTGGTGGCAGGATTTGCACTCCGGCCACCGGAAAAATTTTCATTCCGCAAAACACAAGAAAAACGCAAAAAAACCTGAAAACCCACTCTGTGGGAGTACCTCCTGTGCAGCTGCCCATCGTAGGGAAGCTCACTGGATAACAGGATTGGGGAAAACCCTTCAGGACCTGCACTCTTTGATAGGAGGAAAACCACAGGGTAACATTCCCTGGTCAGATTGCGGTTGTGTGTGTCAGGGTGGTGCTGAGGTGTCATCTACCAGGCGGGTCTCCTTGGGTTAACCTGAGGTGATCACTTTTGGTAGGTGCCGAGAATGTCCTATCTCAAACAGAGGATGATCACCTGTCTTTGTTATCATCTGAGCTCAAGTGTTTGAACATCGGTATTGCAGCATTCTCTGAGGTTCGGAGACCGGATAATGGTGAGATCATAGCCGGTGGTTACACCTACTATTGGTCTGGTCGCTCTGATGGTTACCATGCCCAAAGAGTTGCTGTCGTTGTGTCCAATAAGCTAACTCCAATTATAATTGAGGTAACACCGGTCAATGAGCGTATTATAAGACTAAGGATTCGTCACTCCTTGGGTGTCGTTTCCCTGGTCTCTGTCTATGCTCCGACTGAGGTGAATGATCTCACCGTGAAGGACGCATTCTATGCCACGCTCTCGTCTGTGGATGATCACTGCCCCAGGCGAGATACTCTTCTAGTCTTGGGGGATTTCAATGCATCGACCGAAACCGATAGGGATGGTTATGAGACGTGTGTTGGTCCCCATGGGTCTGGAACTGTGAACCAGTATAGCACTAAGTTCCTTGACTTTGTAAGACGTCATGGACTTTGGGTGGCTAGTTTGTGGTTTCAGTGCACACAGGCTCATCGCTGCACTTGGTATTCCAACGCTGGTGGTGTGTCAAAGGAGATTGACCATGTGCTCGTTGATGGTCGCTGGAGCATTATCCAGAACTGCAAGGTCTGCCGGAGTGTTTAGTTCCTTAATACTGACTACAGGCTTGTGGTAGCAAATTTGAAGTTGCAGCTTAAATCTGGGAGAATGGTACCATCCCAGCCTAGGCTGGATGTTGGCAAGCTCAAGGATTGGAGGGTAGCTGAGGAGTTTGCGAACAGCTGAGTGAGGATTTGGGTGGTCTGGGTGCTTTGGGGAATCCTTAAGAGTTGTGGAGTGTCTTCAGGACCACTGTCCTTGATGTTGCCGGTGGATGTCTTTGAACTCACCGTTGGGCAAAGAAGAATTTGGTCTCTCAAGAGACACTGGATACCATTGACCAGAGTTGTAGGCCAGACTTGATGGCAGAGCCGAGCTGTTTAGGGCAGTGTGACCACTCCTCATTTTCATAAATGCCAAGGTGAGCCAATGAAAAAAGCCAATAATTCACAAGGTTTCGGAAAAGCGATGATAAGAGAAGACCTATACACCGAGAAAAACTATAGAAAACCAAGACGCCAAGGTGAACAACGAATAGCCAAGATCTTGTGAAAAAAGCCAGAGTAGTCACACTGGTTTAGGGAGTTGAGGTGGAAAACTGTAAGTGCAAGGAGGGGGGACAAGGAGGCCTATGTGAGGGGGTAGAGCATCACCTGTGGTCAAGTGCTTACTGGGGAATTTGCGCATTATATTCCTCCAAACCAGTCCCTCGGTGTATTGCAGTTAGAGCAGAGGGTGGTTGGTTCTTCACTGAGGAGTCCGAAGTGAAGGCCCGCTGGGCTGGTTACTCTGAGCGTCTGTACCAGGCTAATTCACCAGCTGTTGAGTTGGACGTCAGGGGTGTCACAATCCTTACTGCTTACCCTCCAATCAACTGTGATCCACTTTCGTTTGTGGAAACACAGGCTGCGGTGAACCGCTTGAAAAGAGGTAAAGCTCCTGGGATCTGTGGCATCCATGCTGAACTTCTCAAGGCTCGTGGAAATGCTGCACTCATGTCGTTGCATGCAGTTCTGTGTTCTGCCTGGAACACAGGTGTCATTCCGAACTGACTGGAAGAGGGGCCTTGTTGTTCCTCTGTGGAAAGGGAAGAGTGATCGCCAACACTGCAACAACCACCTCGGGGTGACGCTGCTCCCAGTACTGGGTCAACGATTGACCATACCCTTCTTCCTCGGGTGCTCACTGAATGCAGATGAGAGTTTCGGCAGGGGCTGCTTGCAGCTGATGTTGATCTCTGCGAAGCGTTCAATTCAGTGAATCAGGATGCCCTCTGGAGGATTCTTAGTCTTCGTGGGGTGCCACCAAAACTGATCAATCTGATTTCTGAACTATACTCTGGTACTGAGAGTGCTGTGAGATGTGGTGGTACCATCTCCGACTTATTTCCAGTTGCTACTGGAGTTCAGCAGGGGTGTGTACTGGCCCCCACACTTTTCAGCACTTGTATGAACTGGATTCTGGGGAGGATGTCAGAGAGATCAAGCTGCGGTGCATCGTTTGGGAATGTCAAGATCTCTGACCTTGATTTCACAGATGATGCAATCATCTTTGCGGAGACTCTGGATATCCTTTTGGGGGCCCTCGTTGTGCTGAATGAGGAGTCGGAGCCACTGGGATTCCGGGTTTCCTGGGTCAAAACTAAGATCCAGGCTTTCAATTACATTGTGGATGATGCTATCTTGTCTGTACCTGTTTGTGGTGAGCATGTTTCACGGAGAGATTCACTTACCTTGGCAGTGATATTCATGTCTCTGCTGGCTGTGAGCCAGAGGTCAATGGACGTCTGGGTCAGGTCAGGCCTAGGGGTCATGGATTCACTGGATAATGGGGTGTGGCACTGTCTTGACCTGTGCGGGGGTATGAAAGTCTGAGTCTTTAGGTCCTTGGTGCTTCCAGTCTTGCTCTACGGATGTGAAACTTGGACTCTGATCAGGGATCTGAGACGGAGACTTGATTCCTTTGGTACCAGGTCTCTTCGGAGAATCCTTGGCTATCGCTGGTCAGACTTTCTATCCAATGAGCAGTTGCTGGGAGAGACTGAGATGCGATTTGTTTCCTGCATAGTCTGTGAGCGTCAGCTGCGGCTGCATGGACATGTGGCTCGTTTTCCTGACGCTGATCCTGCTCACCATATTCTCTCAGCGAGGGAGCCTCGTGAGTGGAGGAAGTAAATTGGCCAACCACGTGCCTCGTGGCTGCAGCAGGTTGATCAGCATCTCAAGAAGATGGGGATGTGCCAGGCTTCTGCCTGAGGGATGGCCAGATGGAGGCCCCTAGAGAACTGGCGGAAAATGGACGCAGCGACACGCTGCTCCAGTGCATGCTCCCATACCTGACCAGACCTGACCTTTAACATATTCAACTGAAACTTGGTACTTGGCTTTATTATGATAAGTTACAGAAAAGTTCGAGTCTCAGGGTGTTTCGTCAATGTTTCACCAAGTTATGCCTTTCTTGACTTAGAAAATATCACATCAGTAGGGGACATGTGTTGTAAAGGAAATCTCACTCTTGTTTCTCTTCATTCCCTTCGTCACCGATGATGTATGGGGGTTGTTTTTTACCCATTTGTCTGTGTGCAGGATATCTCAAAAAGTTAGATGGATTCAGACAAAATTAGTTGAGCAGGTTGGGTGTGTGAAGAGGACGAATTGATTACATTTTGGCGAAGAATCTGAATTGATTCTCAAATTTTAAGAATCACTCAAGCCTCATACCCAGCCCTAGTTTCTTCATTCGTTTATCTTGGATACCGTTTACTGGCTTTTATCAAGAGTAAATTCGTTTTGCGCACACCAAAGTAACGGCGTCTCAAGGAGTTGCCGCCGTCATACTAATCGGGGAAAAATCATATTGGTCCACGTGGTCGTTTGCCACTGCTTGGAGAAGCAATCTCTCTTCCTTGTTCATGTTTTACAGAAACGCGAGGAAGGTTGGTGGGTGGTAATTGGTGACCCAAAGTCGAACAGTCTTATCTCCATCAAGAGGCTCAGCTTGCAGCAGAAGGCAAAGGTGAGAATGGCTTGCTACAGAGGCCGAATATTCACCCGTGATCACGTACACACAGGCTACCCGGAAGTAAAACCAGCATGTAAACATTTCCCACCTCTCGTCAACTTCCTGTCCCTCCTGTACGTCTTTATCCGCTCCATGTAGGTGAAGTTGGATTTTGTGGCTCCAGCACCCGGAACGCACTCATACACGCTGTACTTCATGAGTGACGCATATATGGGCTGTGATCAGGAGTATGGGTTCAGCCTGCATGTGTACGAAGGTGCTGGAAGTGACATCGGTGGCAGTGACTCGGAATGAATCTTTGCTGGCGGGTTTGTAGTCTAAAGCTATCTCTTGGTCATCATATGAGTTGCTACTTCACACCTTCAAACACAAGAAACTTTTGCATGTGTGTAGTCGACAATTGTGCTCATGTTAAAAACCTGTATTGATAACTTTTTTACTTTTTTGCTTTGTTGCCACTTGGCATTATTTTGTTCCATTTCCTTTTTTCATGGCTCTTACTATGTAGTTGTGATTTGTGTAATTTTAAAATGAATGGCTAGTTCTATCATTTAAATTTTCCAGGTTTCTTCATGAATGTGACAGTTATGGATTCGATTTCATGAATGCCAAATCTGTTTCTAAATAAAAGTCTGGATATTTATTTCCCAGACTGACTTTGAATTGTTGTATATTTTTGTACACGCTTGCTGAACAGACCTTGCAAATCACCTTTTCATCATATTTGATTCGGGAACTTCCAAAGACGTTTTCTAATTTTTGTTTGCGTTACCTTTTCTGACGATGTCACTCTCTTATCTTTTCCTTAGCTTGTTTGAATAAAATTGATGCTTCATCGACGAAACACCCATCTATCCTATTTAATTGGTGCAAGGAAATGTTTACTGTAAATCATCGAGTGGATCTATCCAGATTTGAGTGACACCAATAATTCTTTTGCAGTTTGTAGAAACGGCTGATGTTCCTGTTCCACTTTAATGTTCTGTTTCGAGAAAAAGCTTTGGAGTTTAAAAGGCCTACCTTTTCCTGTATAGTCTCAGTTCAGTGCTTGCATTTTGAGCTTTGCTTCCCTTCCCACCTCATTCCCCAAATGCTTAGAACGGTTCTATGGATTGCCTTGCCAACGTGCATGAATCGCTACCAAACCCCAGCCCACAACAATATTGTTGTGGGGCCAGGTCTTGGTGGTGAGCACGACCGCTAGGTGGAGCAGTAGAGTCGTCTCCATCGAACACCCGGAATTTAGGTCGTGACCCTCGGATAAGTCCGAAAGGCACGGGTCCCTTACAGGACCATGAATCGCCAATAATTCGACCGCGTGGGGTAGGGTTAATTGCCAAACTTCAATATACCTAAGTACCCACACGGCAAAGCTACCGGGGAATTCACACCCTCGATAGGCCTCGAGCGGGATGAGCCGTTACCGTGCCCGAACCGTGTGTAACTCGAGCGGATGGCTACCGAGGCCCGTTGGTTCAAATGAACAATTTACTGCTTCGCTATTTCTCAACACTCATCGTGCTAAGCCAATAAAAGAATTGACAGGGAACGAGCTGGGACATTCAAAAATAGGGAATTTATTTACAATAATCGGGGGACGAGGGGAGCACATAAGGGCAGAGTTGTCCGAATAAAGAAGGGAATCAAATGTACAAGCAATTCCTTAAACAATTCTACTTAGAGACAGGGCCCATGGACACACACACACGCACACATAAATTCCCCAGAAAGAGATGGACCTCGAGGTCTTTATTGCCCCTTCAGCTCGGGAGGGATGACGAGCTGAGGGAAGAGAATGTGGCTGGGTACCTGGCCGCGTTCTCGCGGCTGGACGACCGCACCTTCCCGGAGCACCAGGCACTGAAGAACGGACCAGGGCAGCCAAACCCAGAGGAGGCAAGACGAGGTGATCTCCCGTGATGAGATGGTCGACTGCTTGTTGTAATGCGCCAGACGAGACGCCTTGGATGCGCAGGATACAGTCAGCCGCAGACCCAGACAGAAGAGCGCTCGAGCAGACGGGACGCAATCAATCAATTCCATCCGTTTTTTTGGGGCAGATCCGCTCCCCCGTCGCCTGCTCCCATTGGGTGGACGACGTGTCGTGGCTCCGCCTTCTTGAGAAGGACCGCCCCGGCTTTGGTCCGCGCGTTGCCCATTGGGCGGAAAATGATGCATACCCTTATTTGGCACGAAGCCAGAACAAAACGCTCTGTGCCCATATTTGGGCCAAGCCAGAGCGAAACGCTTCGTGACCATATTTGGTGCGAAATCCATACCGCCTGGGGCATGGAATTCCACACACCCACATGCCGGCGAGCGTGCGAAGAGCGCGGACAATGCTGCGAGCAGAGGGTTGTTGTTGGGGTAAAAATCCTATCTATAAAATAACTTTGCAGTGCATGTACACTTAATTCCCATTAGACATAGGGGAAAGGGACCTATCTATCCACATTTACTTTACGAAATAACTGAGCTACGGGGACCTGAATGTTGAGTGCTTATGGCTGCCAGATTCGTAACAATATTACCCCTGCCAGAGAGGGTATTGCATTCGTGTCCGTTTGTCTCCATACAGAACGAGTGTTTTTTTTTCTCTGCAACCGCTTTTCAGATTGAGATGAAGTTTTCACCATTGGGGCGACTACTGTAGAATGTTTTGATGATAATTATGATGTCATCGGTCACGTGGTTTGGCAGTCAAGGTGTTTTTTAACGTTGAAAAACATTCTCTGAAATGGCTGAATAGGTGAAACTTTACACGTATAACCACCTATCCATGAGGAACAAAATGTTCACACATAGGTCACATCATGGTTTGGTAACCATATTGGATTTACCATAAAACCTATAAAAATCTTCTCCTGGACAGATCGAAGGGAAACTTCACACAGATGTTCCCAAGCCTTGGGGATACCAGGGTATTCACAAATAATTGATGTTGCATGGTCTGGCAGTCATATTGGATTGAGTGAAGATCTTTTTAAAATCCTATCTTGAACTGCTTCATTAATCATTATGAAACTTCACAATTATGATCTAATAGTGATGGTGAATATACTGTTACGGTTGTGGAAATTCGCAAACCACCATTCAGGTCCCATAGGTGAGATCTCTGTAAGTACATGTGAAGTTAGCCCAAACCCGTTGTATAGAGGGAATTTATGTGATCCATCCGGGCTGCGACTCTTTGAGTTAGCCATTTTTTCTGTTCTATCTTTTATTTCAAACAAACAGCATCTCAACAACCACGCCATCCCCACCACAGCGCCAACCACACTACAACCATGCCACCTCCACCATCAACGCTACCACATCTTCGCCACTCACCATTCAGTAGGTCCTGTGCGGTTACGATCTCTGGGAACAAACAAAAACCAACGGCTATGCTCGGGGGGTTTTCCCGCCTGTTTCTCCCGTCGAGGTTCTCCGCGCTCGGTGTGGAGGAGAGGCGATGCAGGGGTCAAAGGTGAGAAAAGGTGGGGGCCTCTTTTTGGGGGAATAATTCCCTGGCTCTGAGCCAAGACTGACTCCCCCGGCCCCCGCACGGCGCGGGGTGGAGGGAAAGCAAGAGGTCACGCCCCCCTTCGAGAGGCTTCTCCAAGAAGCTCGAAGGGAGGGGGGCCGAAAACGGGGCGGAGCGAAGGGCGGAGCCCCGCGCTACAAAAGGCGGACAGGACGGATCTTGAGTTGTTGTTGGAGTCGTTGGTCGAGAGTTGGAGTGAGTGGTTGGTCGAGGGTTGGTCTTCATGGTCATCTTCTGGTCTGAGTCGTGAGCTTGTTGTTCCTGCCTTGCTTCGTTGACCCGTGCGCGAGCGCGGAAAACAGCGCCGAACAAACCCCGTCCGTACCGTCGAGCGGACCACACGAGCGGCACGAGCTCGCGGAGCACGCCGGAGGGGCTCAGAGTTGCGGTCGCAAAAGGAGGACTCGACGCGATCAGGGAAGTCGCACTTCCATTTTCTTTTGGGGTTTGGTGTAAATGTCTGTGGGTGGCGCCGTCCGTCAGGTAGTATTGTTTTAAGTGTTGCCGTGTGTTCGCGTATTCGGTAGTAGCTCTGCATTGTTGTTGTTGTTTTAAATTGATATATGTGCATAATTGTTTTAATTGCTATATGTGTGCCTCCGTGTGTCGTGTGAAAAGTGCTTGTGTGAACTTGTTCCCCATTTCGCTGCGTCCTTCCCTTTGTTGAATCTCCATCTTGCTTCACGTAACGGGTTCGTCATGGGCTTAATACGCCCGATAAGTAATCGGAACCGTCGAGGCCGACGATAACACCGCTCGGTTATCCCGATAGTACGGAACAGACCGCTTAAGCGGCGAGGTGCAATCTCCCGGTCTACCATCCGCGTGGGTACTTAGGTAGGTCGAGTTTGGCGAACAACCCTATCCCACGCGGGTGGCCGATTGGCACGATCGTGGTGAGGCCGAAAGGCCCACCCGTGACTAACTCCTGGCGTTAGTCCTAGAGGGTCACGACAGAATTGTCCGTCCGTGGGCGACGTGCCGCGATTCGAGTCACGTGGCCGACCGCACGCCGGCGGGCGCGAATTCACAACAGTACGTTTTAAATTTCAACCTGAACGGACACATCGTGTGGCAGCCAAAATTATTTAATTTTTTCATCTGGGTTCATTTTTATTTTTTTTGAAAACGCTCACTTGGCTGTGCCTGGATGAGTTTGAGGGTAGAGGAGCAGCAGCTGAAACATGAATCCTATCCAGGTTCCTCCTGATTTAATATTTGTTTTTTTGCTTGTTTGGGTTCCTTCTGATGACCCCAATGCAGACTGGACCTATTTGTCTTCCATTTGCTTTGAATTGAATTTATTTTAATGCCATTCCATATTCAATTTAATAACAAAAATGTCATGGGTCAGGTGTCCAATCAAAGTGGGATGTCTTGGTATCTGGTCATCACTGCCAGCAGTTACAAAGTGGCATTTCTTGTTATGTCTCATGTAACACACCAGTACACAAACACCACACAAAAGTCCTGGCAAGGGTCTGCAATCTGATTGCTATTTTTCTTGTTCCTTTTATTTCTGGTCATCAGTAAAAAATATCAAACAGTAATAATAAAGTACAACAATGCATACTGAGTTTATTCCCACTGTTTTTGAGTTTCAAACTACCTATAGCAATATTTTTATTTATTTGCTTTTGCATGACTTCTACTGAATGATGCAAAAGTCTCCAAGCTCATTCACTTTTACATTGAAAAAGTTCATACCTCCCTCTCTCTAATTGTATAGTTGGAATTCTGTCAAAGAAAATGCAATAATTGAGAGGAAAAAAAAAAAAAAGAAGAAAAAGTTTGTGTACAGTATTTAACTTCATACTGTCTGGAAGGGCTCAGATTATATACTGTTAAGACAGAAGTGTTAATTCAAGACTATTGTTCTTAAACTATAAACAATAGATTAAGTGTAATGCACGCTTCACTAACTACACAAAGAAATCTGTCACGTTGATTATGTTCACACTCGTGTTTTGAAGCATTCCACATTTTGGTTGAACCTGTTGTAATTTCAAAAAAAAAAACCACAAAGTACAAGAGTGGCCCATAATGTTAACATTCACAATTGGAAAGTTTGAAGCATTAGTGAATATTATTTGGAGGTTTATCGTGGAGATGTTCAATGTCACCACAATTTGCCACTTTTCCAACTGCCAGATTGATTGATTCACGACCTTGTGAAACAAGTCCCCACTGATTGCCACCCCCAAATTTCAGCCTTGGTTCCATGAGTGTTTGTGACCTTTATGTGAAGATTTTAAACATCAAATGCCCCATAAAAAATATAATCACAGATGTAAATTGAGGGTGACCAGTCCACACCATTCCACATTGAAGACTTGAAAGGAATGATGCAATCAATCTAAGTTGAATGGAAAAAGTGAAGAAGTCTCCCGACATGGGGCGTTCTGCAGAAACCGGTGTCCGTGAATGTTAAGAAAATTTTAATACGTGGAAAAATCCTGGGCTAAATGAACTAGATGGGCTTTAGTTATGTCTGTATGTTGTTGGTGTTTTTTTTTGGGGGGGGGAGTTATTGGATGTTATGTACAGTGCAAACAATCACCCTTTGACAGTTTTATTTGCACAATGTTATCATTTTTGGGCCACCCTGTAGTCACAATATCAGATGTCTTCTTGGAACCAATGCAGAAATCTATTCCTCAATAGCTTGTTCTTTGGCCTTTTCCCAACAGTACGAGCCTCTCCGTGTCATCACAGCAGCCCCATTTAGAATGATAAACCCTCAAGTAAGTCCCTCCTTAGAGTATTTGTACTCATAACTCATCGTGTCTGCCTGAGCCTTTAGGTTTCGCAAATCTACCAATTAAGAGCGGAAACTGGGATTTGGAATCAATAATGACAAAGGCAAATGGACGGTCGGCATAGAACAAAGAAGCTGAGCGCAGCTCTTTTCTTGCATAGAGGTCAGGAGGGTGAGGGTCCCCTTCTGGCCCAAACTCAAATGCCGCTCCATGAGAGACTCGGCTAACATGGAGACCTTTCGCCGAGGCGATGCCAGAGAGGTCGGATCTGGTCTTGTCTATCACTCGTGACAGGCCGAGTTTTTTAACGGCGTCATCCTGAAATGAAAAAAAAACAACGAACAATGCAAAATTTAGGACAAAGACAGTTTATTGCAAGTCTTATTTGATCTACAATGAGTCGTGAAATTACATGTTTGTTTAACTTTGTAATTAAAGTAGAGCCAGTGGAAAGGGGGATTGGGTGAGGGAGGAGCGATAAAATAATTTTAGACATGCTCTGGTACAATTTTAAGTTGATCATTTATGTCTGTAACCTACCTGAAGGTCAAAAACGCTCTCTATAGAGACCCGAGGTAGAGATACTGCAACTGCCTTCAACACCATTACAGAACGCCACTTCCGAAGTTGCTCCACTGTAAGAATCTCCTCTATCTTGTGGAGACCACCTGTTTGTCGTGGAAGCAGGATCACAACGCTTGCCAACTCTTTGGCCAATGGCATTTCGAGCACCTGCAGCCTCTTTTCCTCATCGTCATAAAGTTTGTAGAAACCTGGAAGAGAGAGAGAGGTTAGATTCGACTGAGGGTACCACATGATTTACAATAAAGGTTGAAACAGATGAACACCATATTTGGGACACTTTTGAATGATGGTCATTCATCTAATCGCATTTAATTTTTTCTTCCTTGGTGTTTGAAACACCGATGTGAACATCAACACGTATTAAATAGAATGAGCAATCAGAGACTGCAGACCCTCGCCTGGACTTGTTTTGTGGCAAATGAATGGAAGATTGTATTAAATGAAAGGTCTCAATGGTCCAGTTATAAATGTGTAAAGGTCAAAGGTCTGAAAAGTTGTGATGGTTGAAAGGAGTCTGAGGGTCTTCAAGTCTTAGGGCTCTTAAAAGGTATTTGGGGTCTAAAGCATCCGAGGGTTCTGAAAGGGTCTTAAAGGGTGTTGGAGGTCTTTGGGCTCAAAGGGTTTTAGGATTCTGATGTAGTTAATACACATACAGTACTCACGTTCTGGACAGACAGACAGACAAATGAACACAAATGCAACACCCTCTCCTCTGACGAGGGTAAATAAACAAGAATAGAAGGGAAAAATGGATGTCGTGTGTCGTTTCATTCGAGCGCACACACACCCACATACACATCACGGTGAATGGCAGTTTGTAATCCCATATCGTGTTAACTCGTGTCCTCCAGTCTTTAACACAACTTGTACGTGCAAAAAAATAAAAAAAAAACTTTCAAACCACGTGCCAGAAACAACCACACAGGCCGTTCCATCCCTCTCGCGTGCCCGTATGTGCGTGGCTGTACGTGCAACCCCCCCAAAAAAAACCTTTCAAACCGCGTGCCAGAAACAACAACCACACAGGCCGTTCCTTCACTTCCTTCGCTCTGACTTCACACAGGCCGTGTGAGTGTGTGTGTCTGTGTGTCTATGTCTCAACAACCACTGGTCCGATCTAATTGAAACTTGCCAGATATATTGCTGGGGCCCTGTCGCCTGAGTATGTGCCTTTTCAAGGTTTGATATTAATCGGACAAGTGGTTTCCAAGTTATGGCCATTTATTTACCAAACCAATGACAGGATACGTTGCTGCGGCCATTTATTTACCAACCAATGACAGGACACGTTGCTGCGTAGGCGTGGCCGTTGGGGAAGAGAACCTCAGCCACATTCCCCATTACGGGTTACAACGTATGGACTTCCGGATAGTGATGACTTACTGTATTCTAATAATTTCTCGATTTCTTATGCGCATTTATAGATAAACACAATGCCCCAATCCAGTCGTCGTTTTCGAGAGCGAAGGAACGGCCTGTGTGGTTGTTTGAAAGTTTTTTTTGTTTGTTTTTGCATGTAAGGCCACACACGTACAGTAAAATTGTTCTCTCGTCCACGCCTTCTCGTTTTACATTGTTACGTTCACTTTCTTTCTATCATAGTCATTGCTCGACAGAAAAAGGATTATCCTCAACTTCGATCAACGTGTTGAAGTGTTGAAGAAGCTTGACTGACTTAAAGTGCGTGAAAAAGAAGACTGCACGAAGATCTGAACCTTGTCAATCATATATATATATATATATATATATATATATATATGCCTCGAAGGCAGTTATTGAGGTGAAAAGTAGAAAGCGGTCTTCAGGATTCTGCCCTAAGGGCAAAGATGCATTGAAAAACTAAAAGCCCCTTTTCCAAAATGGAGTCACTTGTTTTTATATTAATTTACAAATACTGTACTTTCATACACAACATGTTTGATACATCGAGCCACTTTTTAAACTCGTTTATAAAAGCTTAAAAGCCATTGGGTAAATATATAAAAATTCCTGCCATGTCGGGACACTGCTTCTTGGATACATGGATGTTTTTTTAAAGACGGACGACTGGAATAGGCCTATACCTCGAGGCTCTTCCATCATTTTTGGTTTAAACAAAACCTTCAGTCACAGGAAGTGCTCAAACTTATCGAATTATCTCGTTCCGTCAAGTCGTGCCCGATGCGTGTTCAGTTGCTAAGTTTCTTGTTGGGCGTTCGCCAAGTGGCTTAAGCACCCAAGCAAGCACTCCTTTGGAAACTGTTGAAACGGAACGGCTGGCTCGGCAAGCAGTAGCTGGCTGCTTGGTAACAGGAACACACACCCGTGGGAACGTTAGTGAGCAGATTTCTCCAAACATCCCAATCCTGCACCAGTGCCCGAAGATCTGGCAGAGACAGCTTGGTTGCACCTTGACCCCATCCACCCAGCAACACATACACACAAACACGGTCTGATTCTTACTCTTCTTCCCTCAACCCTACCCAGCATGATTGATTCCTCTAGAGTTTTGTTTTCTGCACACATGAGGTGTCCAAAGTATGACAGTTTCTGTTTTAGCATCAGTGCTTCTAATGTACGTGGTGCATGGTGTTCTCATTTCTTCAAGCACTGATTTGTGTGTTCTTCTTGCAGCAGTCCATGGAAGCTTTAACATTCGTGTCTCCAACATCAGGTTTTAAAACTGTCAATGTTCTTCCTTCCTTTCTTTCTTTCTTCTTCACTGCCCATGACTTACATCCATACATTGCAACTGAAAATACCAGAGCCTTCACCAGCCTCCTCTTGGTTTGTATTGTCACATCTTTGTCTTTCCAGATCTTTGTCAATCCTGTCTTAATGGCTCGAGTGGTGGGATTGGAATCCGAGGGTCCTGAGTTCAAATCCTGCTCAGCTCTTGAATTAATACCAGGTGGGGTTAACTCAGTCTGTCATCCTTCTGAGGTAGGCAAAATGAGTGCCAGCTTTCTGGTATCCTGTGTCGGAGTGGCAACCCATCCAGGATTGTGCCCAAGAGCCAAGGAGACTGCTTGGGCAGCACCAACGCTCTGCATAGAGTATGGTCCCCATGGAGGGATGGTCAATCCTGTCATGGCTGTTCTCCCCAAAGTGAACCATCTCAGAATTTCTCCAACATTCTACACTCACTTCATTATTTGGACCAAGGAGTATTGGACCTATAGCTCTTTGTCTGAAGTCGGCATGCAGTTGCTTCACGTCCTCTCGATGCGCCTTCGGTTTTCATCTCTCTTTTTCTTTCTGCTTGTTTTTAGGATGTTGTTTTGTGACATCTTTACCTCCGCCAGCTGGGGGTGAACAGAGGTTATGTTTTCACCCCTTTGTTACTTATGAAATCGAAGATTCACGAGTATATACTGTGTATTGGTTCTTCTGGTCTGTTATTACATCTGCCGCCGAAAGTGGCCAGAGGTTATGTTTTCACCCTTGTCTATTGGGTGGTCGCTAGACGACCCTTAGTCTCAGGTTTTCCGTCTGTCTGTTTGTTTGTATGTAATGGACAGCTCTGGAGGTCAGAGGAGTCAACTGATTTTGATGAAACTTGACTGGTAGGTTCATACCAGGATCTAGTTGTACGCTTTTGAGCACCGTTGCTATGGATGCCACCGTTGCCAAGCAACGGGACTGAAATTTTTGAAAAAATCCGAAATTTTATTTTATTTTTTTTCAAAAATCAAAAATCGGCTTCCGTGCTTTTATGCGCACTATAATCAACCTCTTTGTCAAAAAATTTCAGCCTGATCCATCAAAAACTGTATGACGAGTATGCAATTATATTACTATATGCTTTCACCCCAATGTTCGCGTTGGGATTCCCTAACGTATGGTTAGGGAATCGAACACAAATGATGAATGGACAGTTGCTCGTCATGTTCCTATATGGAACAACGAACGGCAAAAATGCCATCTGATGTGTTTTCTTATCTACATATTTCAAATTCGCCTTAGTCTAGCGACCACCCATGTCGCCTACCGGCTTGTCTGTCTGTCTGTCTCTGAATAGGATATCTCAAAACGTTGTGGACGGATTCAGACGAAATTTGATATCTGGTGAAGCATGGGTGCATGATATTGTATTTTAAAAAGTCGTGGACAACTTATGACAAGACTATCTGGATGAGTTGGGAAGGTAACAAGAACAAGCGGATTCGATTTTGGTTCAGGTCCGGATGCAGATCCTCCTCTCAGTGGGATACAAAACGTAAACTGTTCAGCCTGGCAGAGGTATGCGCTCTACCGAGTGCCGTTCTCGTCTTTTACAATGTCTTTTAATTCTTGACACAATTAGTCTGGCATTCTGTCAACAAAGTCCAACTCTGAAAAACGGTTTTTCTTTGCATTTGTTTGGATACATTTTCAAGATCATATCTGGTTGGAGTTTTTGATATTTTTTTTTCACCTTTCTCAGTTTGACTCATAGTTTTGCCACAGAGTTCATGATCTGCCCCCACAGTCTGTGTTTGGCAGATTGTTGGAGAATTGCACAACACTTCTCCATCTTCTATTGATTAGAATGTCATCAATCTGATTTCTCTGTTTCCCATCTGGTGTAGGCCATGTGTACAGTCTACTTGTTTGAACTTGGGTTGTTTAAACGATGTATTTCCAATTATGAGCTCATTCTCCATACAGAACTCCAGCATTCATTCCCCCGGCTCATTTTGGATACCAATACCATGCTTTCCTGCAATCCCTGGTGCTCCTGCCCCTCCAATGTTTGCATTCCAGTCTCTCATAATAATTAAAACATCCCCTTTAAGCACCTGTTCTACCAGTTCATGCAAATTTCCATAAAACTCTTCTGCATTTTCCTTATCCGTTGCAGAAGTTGAAGCAAATATCTGAATGATGGTGGTGTTCACCAGATGTCCTTTCATCCTAGCTGATTTTAACCTTGATCATTGACTGGGTTGTATCCCAGTACTGACACCACCGTCTTCTTATTGCAAATCACTGCCACTCCATTTCTTTTACTGGTTTCGTGATCAGAAAAGAACACTTTGTCATCGTCAGATTGAAACTGCCCCAAACCAATCCATCTGAATTCACTTATCACCATAATTTGAGTTCACGTCCTCTCCACCTCTCTCCTTACATCTAACTTTTCCTGATTCATTGGCCTTACATTCCCTGTCCCAATTTTGTAAATGGTTGAGAAGCTCAGAATTCAACTTTCACTTGTAGTGACCTCAGCAACTGGATTTCCTTGCGGGTTTAATCCAGCCCTACTCAACAAAACACTTTCCTCTTCCACAGTAGTCATTGGGTGCTTTCAACCCAAGTGCTCATCCTCCGGCACCAAAGCTTTATCTCTTAGATTTCTGATCATTATTGTTTTCTTGGCATGTACATAAGTGGTTTGCCATTGCCTTCTGGGCAGTGTCTGTTATATAGATCCTAGCCATTATTCTCCATTAGAGAATCCTCTGCTTTGCATCAAGGCCATGTAGCCATTACTGGCAAAATGTGCCAGCTGCCTGCATGGCAATCCACCACCTGCTCCCATGGCTTTACGCAACCGTGATCGGGAGGCTAAAATAGGGTAATACACCTTGCCAGAAGGTGGTCCATGGGTTGATGACTGCAAAGGCCACCTCCTTTGTTACTGTTACCCTGTTAAACCCTTAGCCTTTGGTGGAAAAACCTGAACCACAAGGCAGCGGCAGATTTGATTCACAGTTTCTTTCTACTCGGGCTACAAGGCAAATAATAGCTCTCATATAAATATATACAAGCACATATTAGGCTGGGCGTAATGTGGGGACTCATTGCCATGGCGCGCTGCCTTGACTTTATCCTGTGACAAGTTCTTCAACATTCTATAATGCATTGTTTTTACATCATGACACAGTGCCAATGACAGTGCAGGTAATTATTCATGAAAATTTTTGTTCAGCTCTTCTGCCAAAATGAAGTGTCGCCAATGTCGACCCACATGTACTCCCTGCACTGTCATCTTGCAATTGCATCCAAATCAGCCAATTTGATCAACACTGACATTCCAATGATCTGTGGTGCATAAACCTCTTATTTCAGCCTGCTTGGACGGGGAGTTCAAGCGTCTGATTGACAGCCTGATAGGGAAAGTGAACGGAGGATAATGAATTGGTATATTTTGATGGAAAGACACAAACTTTTGCACATTTTGTCTGTCATGGAACATAAACTATTTCATGTGCTCTGTGTGAAAATATTTCAATCTGTGAGAGAGCGAGAGATGATGATGAAAACCCACTGTGCGTCAAATAACCCTAACAGAAGGAAGCAATTCACGACTGCTCAGGTGTTTCAGTGTTTGGGTGTCACGAGAAACGGACAACCGAGGCAGCATACTCAGACAATTAATCTCCCATATTACCCCAGCCTAAGACTCAAAAATAAACTAGTAATGAAAAAAAAAATCCAACAAAAATTCGGCACAAAAGAAACATCCTCACTCTTCCATGAGCCTCGATTTTGTATCGAAAAAAAAGAGAGGTTTAAATTGCAATGTTTCATTATAAATGCTTCATGTTTCTAGAATACGAGACATGCCTCACAATTATCATGTTACATCACAAAATTCCTTTTGTACAAGTTGAAAAGTGAGATTTGCTCACTTGAAATGTACGTGTGTAACTTGCTGGGGGCAAGGTTATATTACCAGTGCGGTGCATAAAGTCGATGGAACGGGTGAGTGTGTGTGCCATCAGGAAGCCCCGTGGGTCCGACAGGTTGGGATGAAAGCCTTCATGCCAGTGCCCTGCACGACAAACACATCCACAACGAGCACACACAATCCAGCATTACTAATGCAACGTTAATACCGAGATGCGGTGCCATGCCAAGCGATGTAGCCTCTTGAGCAGTGTCAAGCGGCCGGACTCACTATTTTGCCTGCACCTCCATTTCTCAGCATAGGCTGTCTTGTACGTGCTGTCCCACCTAGCCCGTTTGCATGCACAAGAAGTCTTCTTTTTTTTTGGATGTTTATGAAAAGGCAGATGATTTTCCTGCCCTTTTGCTCTTGACTTTAGAATAATGGTGTGGAAGAATGTTTTGATGCAGCAGTGCTTGGAGAGGGAGAGGTGAGATGCTGAAAGATGTGTTGAAATTTTTTTGTTGGCCTTTTCATTCCTGGTACTTGACAACAGTTACTCCTGCGAACTTTCCTCTGTCCAAAACGCTGTCAACTAATCAATCAATCTCAAGATTACTCCAAACATACTGCAAGGAAAATAGCCTAGGGGAAAGATAATTTAATTAATTAATTAGATTTGTTAGCTATATCTTCAGTTGACCTATTATGTGTGTTTAGACTAACTGTCCCATCGATTTCCCTAATTAGCATCACCAGAGATAACATAACCTTACCTTTCAATCCCTCTGTTGTCCCACTACTGTGCTATCTTTTCTTCTAAATACCCACTCCCACCTTTAAACATCTCGGTGCTGAATTGTGTTTCAGCAGAGTCATTCCGCTGGCCAATTGCTCTGACGTCATTCCGCTGGCCAAGTCATTCCGCCAAGTCATTCCACTGGCCAGATTTTAACTCTGACGTTTGACTGGAAATCCAATGACTGACTGCTTCTGTGACGCACAGTAATCACTCCATCCATCCATCCATGGGACCATACTCTGTGCAGAGCATTGGTGCTGCCGAAGCAGTCTCCTTGGCTATTGGGCACAATCCTGGATGGGTCGCTACTCCGACACAGTATACCAGCATGCTGGCACTCATTTTTCCGACCTTGGAAGGATGACAGGCAGAGTCAACCCCACCTGGTATTAATTCAACAGCCAAGTGGGATTTGAACTCAGGACTCGAGGATCCCAAGCCCACCACTCCAGCCATTAAGCCAACACCAGGCATGTCATCACTCAGCCACCTGTACGAGTCACTTGGCCAATAGTGCCCTG
>NC_140967.1:45124675-45127175 GCF_056783735.1 Eptatretus burgeri
TCCTGTTTTGGATGATTTTCAAGTTTGTTGGGCTACCAGGTAGGAAGACAGAGTGAAAATATAATCTCACTCCTCTCTATGCATGTGCGATCGAGATGAATTCAAAGCCAAAATACGTTAAAACGGCAAACTTGTATTCCTTTTCATGTTCCAATTCGTGTTCAAAATATAACATTCAATTTGAATAAGCTGGTCCTCGATTATAAACTGATAGGATGGCCAGACAGATGGACGGACATGAACCAATTGCTTAACTCTGCTTTTCACTTTGCGTGTGTGGGGTACTAATTGTTAAAACAAAGAAAACTATGAAAACATCCTCAAAATGTCATTAAGTTTTCAAACTAGTGTTAAAATCTGCAGCTGATGTAACTGAAAAACATCTCAAAGTATCTAAGAGGACCTTAAGTGTGTGATTTCTTTCCGTGACATTGTTGACATCTTTGAGAGTAGTGGACAAAGCCGAATGAAGTGCATCTTCAGACAACTTTTGCGCATGGAGCAAAGTCCGTAACTCCTCGGCAGTTCCAGATTTAGCGCCGAGAACCACAGAGGCCACTGACACTGCAATAGCAAGTGGGGACAGGAGAATGTTTTCTCCCTGGGGGTGAGGAAGGCATGGAATGCAAGTTTTGAACACACAAAAGAGGAATTGGATAAGAAAAGGATGAAAGGACAGGAACAGGAAGAAAAACTGAAAGGTGGGAGAATTAAGATAAATTATGAGAGCCAGTCACATTGCAAAGAGAGAGGGTACAGTGGTTGGAGGGGGGGGGGGAGAGGCATAGAAAACCCAAGCTGCATTTTAAGGAATAAATTAGTGTGGAAACATTTCAAAATGTACTTCACCATAAGCAAGAGTAAGTTGATTGTATTACAATTAATTTGGTAAAAAAAAAAAGCACTAGCAATGCCACAGGGCATATCGGACAATAACATGCAATAAATGATACCCACTTTGTGTCGAATGGGAGGTCGAGTAAAAAACGAATAACCAAATGAGCATTGAACTGATGTTAATTTTTTTTAGATGCTCACCTGCTGTGCCGATGCCACAGCTCGATACATGTCGAGGCCAAACGGGAGGCCAATATTTGCCAGTGGCACCGAGTCAGAGTCCTGTCCAACGTCGCCTGCCGGGCCTCTTGCGGCCATAGCGCAGTGACCCACAGCGAGCCAGAGCAACAAGGAAGGTGCCATGGCTGGGAATGTAGGAAACCAGGGAGAAATCTCATCACCGAAGAGAAGGCAATGTCCATCGTAGCAGAAGTTGAGAGAAAAAAATTAAATGGAGCAGTGGAAAGAATGACAGATGTGAGGAAGCACGATAGGTAAGGTTAGCGACAGAGTACGAGGCGAACTACTCTCACTGTGCCATGTAACCAAGTATGGTGATCCTTGTTTACGGTCGTAACAACTTTCTACCAACAAGATCCTTCATTACTTCCATCACCCTCAAAGATAAACAAATGATGGAGAGGTGGATGACTGTTTTACATTGTTGTGCTTTCCAATGTTCACAACGGAGCTTGCACATACATCATGTGTTTTATTACTACTCCCCGAAGGAGGGATTTGGGTCCATTTGTTTGTTTGTTCTTCTGTTTGTTTGGTGGCACAGAACTTTTGTCTTTTCCTCCACAACCACTTGTCGGATCGTGACAAAATTTTTACTATAGGAGCGACTAATCGTGTAGAATGTTTTATTTATAATTATGATGTCATAGGTCAATTCGGGTGGCAGCCATGTTTGAAAAATGGGGAAAAAAAAAAAAACTTTGGACCTCTATCTCTGAAACCGTATCATGGAAAAAATTGAAACTTGGCAAATGGCAAGTATTCCTCATGGGGAATGAGTGCGATTTTTTTTAATGACGTCATAGGTGCCTTCAATGTGACGTCTTAATTGCATATGCAGAATGCTACATCCGATCAGTATGAACAATTTTGAGGGTCATCTTGGGATAAAATGGTCCACACAAAAAAAATATTGATGACGTCATCGGTCACGTGATTCGGCAGCCATATTGTTTTGTTTTTTTTAAACATTCAAAAATCTTCTCTGAAGAGGCTGGACAGGTAGAGGCAAAACTTTACATGTATGACCCACCGGTCCATGAGGATCAAAAGGTTCACACATATGATGTCAACGGTCAAATGGTATGGCAGCCATATTGGAGTTACCTAAAAACCTATGAAAATCTTTTCCAGAACGGCTGGACAGATCGAGGGGAAGCTTCATACAAATGTTCCCCAAACCTTGGGAATACCAAGGTATTCACGAATAATTGATGTCACATGGTCTGACAGCCATACTGGATTGAGTGAAAATCTTTTTTTTTAAAGTTTTTTCTTGAATCACTTAATCAATCGATGTAAAACTTCACAATTATGATCTAGTAGTGATGGGGAACATACGTTTTCAATTTCAACTTGATCGGACACATGGCCCATGATCGGACATAATAAATAATCGTAGACAGAACGATTTATTTTTTTG
>NC_140967.1:45132175-45177175 GCF_056783735.1 Eptatretus burgeri
GGCTGGACCTTCCAAGCCCTGTTGGTCCAAACACCTCCGTAATTTTGGTCTCTTGATTGGGGCAGAAATATTAGACATATTAGTGACCAACACAAACATGCACATCAGTGATGAAAGAATTAAATTTGCGAAGTGTGCTAGGGCAAAAGACACAAACATTGTTGAAATTAAAGCTTTTCTGGGGTTGGTTTTGTTGGCACGTGTTTTTCACAGCAACGGAATGAATTTGGAGGATCTTTAGAACTCAGATGGGACCAGGTGTGGACGTTTTCAAGAGCAACAATGTCATTGCCGTGTTTCAGGTTTCTCCTTGTTGGCCTTAGATATGACAATACAACTTGCCCTGAACACAGATTAGTTGATAAAGTGTTCCCAATCAGAGATCGATGTCGAGAAAACGTATTATTTTGGTTAATAAAGGAAAATCAGTTATCAATTTTGGATATTTTTCATTGACCGTTTATTAACACGATCAAAATATGAAAATGGGACAAATATCCTACGTATTTGTTCACTCGATTGTTCATTACATGTACACATCGATAAATTCACGAATATTAAAAGTGGAAAATATTATTAAAATGATGTTTTTTATTTATTTGGGGGTCCATCTGGATCCCAGTGCACCAATGGTGTTCAAAATATGTGCACTCATGCAGGGTTGAGAAACACATATTCTGGATGGGATTTAATGGGAATTGAACCTGGGTTTTCTGCATGATAGGTCACGTCTGCATCATTCAGTTGGGATGGATATGTTTTTGTTAGTTAACTTCACAAAAGAATCCCGAACATCTGTTTGATTTCATTGCTGCAATATGGCATGCCAACGTGGCAAACAGGCCGGATATGTGGCCAGTACGGATTTAATTAAATTCTCTCTCTCTCTCTCGTTCTCTTTGGCCCCTCCCTCCTCTCCTCGATAGATTTTCATTGTACTTTGTAGAATGTAAAATCAAGAGTTAAAGAAGGACAAAATTGCAACAAAATTTATTTTGCAAAAACTGCAGGGTTATACAGGTTTGTGTATATATATATATATATATATATATATATATATATATATATATATATATATATATATATATATATGTATATATATATTACTGAGATATGTATACTTTCCAGGGCTGACAGGATGGCCTAGAGGTACACACACTCACCTCTAACCTGTCTAGCCTGGGTTCGAATACCCACCTGCTAACCTGGCAGGTTAGCTCAGTTGATGGCCCACTTACCTCTGTGCTGACTGGTCTGACACCTCTACTCCATGTCGAATTTGCTACTTGTAGTGTATGAAGTAAAATGTCACCCAAAACTGCATTTCTGCAAGCAAGACCTACGGGAGGCACTGCATTTCGGAACATGCATCCTCCGAAAGGCAGGAATAAAGCCGGTTGTCCAGTTTGCATTTAGGTCGTGGACTTTAAACATGCCAGAGCGTTTCGAAAAGAGAGTGCTGATGTATGCCTGTGCCCTTGCCAAATGACCTGCCTAGAAATTAAAATGGGATGCGCAAGTTAATTCCAAATAGAGATGTAGGTTTTAACTAAATATATATATATATATAGTCAGAATTGGCATTCCAGTGTTTAAAGTGACGTCACACATCGATGCCTCACATTTTCCACTCAGCCCACATTCAGGGGCATACATAGGATGTGCCGCAGAATAACAAAGGAAAATAAATAAATATTTAAAATCACTCGCATTCAGGTTTTGTTGAGTGAATTTTTTCCAAAAGTAAAGTTTTTTATTCTAAGATTTTAACCGCCATTACCACCAACCCTCCTCCTCCTACTCGCCGCAAACTCAATCCACTTTTTTTTTCCTGTAGTCTATTGTCTTGCTCTTTGTCCAGATACATATCAATAGGTTTGTATCACGCATGCTAGGACGATGTAGCACGGTCGATGGAAGGTACGAGGTACCCCAAGCACCAACCACACGGGTTTCTTCAGTCCTTCATGACCGTTATCCGGGGTAAGTTACCCTGCATGGTACATGTGAACGAACAATCCAAGCAATTGCAACTGCACATACGAACAGCACTTTAAAATCGACCAAAGAGCCAGTGTCACGTACAAACCGCACGAACCCCACAATGCTCTCGCATTGCACATTGCTTACCAGCACGCTCAAGGATCATCTCGTGAAGTTTCCAGATCAGCACACCCACACCCACTCGAGCCTTATAACAGAAGGTTCTCAGAAGTTTCCAGAATAAGATCCAAATCACCCCTCCCCACTTGCGCAGACTCGGTCTGTTGGAAATTGCCTTGGAATGCTCTCACTGCTACTCCGCCCCTTCCTCACCCCTACTCCTGGAAGGAGGTTCTGTTTTCACTGCTGTCTGGCCTGTTTGTGTGCAGGATATCTCAAAAAGTTATGGACAAGTTCAGACGAAACTTGGTGGCCAGATTCTGTAAGTGACAATGATATAGGCCAGGGACCAGTGGGACCTACCTTGCACCCCCCCCCACCCCCGCGACAATTTTTCACCGATACCACAGTGTTCATATATATTCCAAGTATCAGAAAAAAAGATGTTCCCAGAAAAATAACTCATTTGCACTATATGCTTTATTAAGCTGTTTCCATGGCAACCAATCAAAAATAGACGAATCTCACAAATATCGGCAAAATGTCAATATCTCTGTCAAATATAAACATAAACTCACAAAATTGGTGTCAAATTATAAAACAGCGCGATGTCGCCTTGCTGTAATTAAAGCTTATACATTTACGTATTAAAATATATTTTGTTTATGCAAGTTAGCTCATTTGCATATTAATTAAATTTGACTTGAAGACAATAATTCCCACAAAAATGCAAGAATTTCCATTTTCTTTCCTTGTAATTACATGTGTCAGTTTTTTGTTAAAAAAATAAAAATAAAAAACATTACTTAAGTGTTGCCAGATACAAGCCAGGTTGGCAAAAAATATATTGAAATTTTTTTAAAAGTAGGCTAATTAGCATAAAATACAAAGCACAATGAAGAGTTCGAAAATCATGAAAAATCAGATTAATCAATAGAATTAATTGCCTGGGCCTGATATAATACATACCTGTGACTTATGATGTCTGTTGGTGTTTAAGGGAAATAACTATTTTCTGTTTGAGTAAAAGTAGTGGAAATAATTTTTAATGCATTGATATGATAATTAGGATCCACCATTATGGAAATTCTCATTTTCGTAAATCTCTCAACTTCTGGTACATGGAAATTTGTAAATGAGGAATCTACACCGATGTTTGGAGGATCAAGGAATGAAATGAACATGTTTCCTTTGTTGTCAGAGATGTAGAATAATGTTTGGATAGCTTAATTACATGCAAAAATGGAAACAGCTTAATAAAGCATAGTGCAAATGAGTTATTTTTCTGGGAACATCTTTTTTCTGATACTTGGGATATATATGAACACCGTGGTATCAGTGAAAAATTGTCGCGGTGGGGGGGGGTGCAAGGTAGGTCCCACTGGACCCCAGCCGAATAAGCCGATAATGGTTCAGGTCCAGATCCAGATCCAGCCTCCCAGTGGGATCCAAAACGTAAACTGTTCAGCCTGGTGGAGGTATGCACTCTACCGCATGCCATTATAATTCTCTTATTCATCTGTTCAGTCGTTTCATTGCACAAAATGGCAGATATACATTGAACCTGTTGATGCAACCTTTTAATATATAAAAAATAAAAAATACTAAACCAATAGAGATTATTATCCATCTCACCTTATTGTCCCTTGGTGATAAGGCCATAAAGTCCAACAATGGCATTAATGTTAATAGAAAGACTAGGTCTCCACTCTGGTTATTTATAAGATGGGAGCATGAATTTGTTATTTGTTCAGGTTGCCTGTGATGATTCGCCAACTCTTCAGAAAGACACCGTGGAATCTCAAACGCTCACCAACGACCAATGTTGGCAGACAGGTCCTCTGGTCCTCAGACAGGTCCATAAGTAGTCAGGATGGCACGATATTGATACATGAGTCTGCATGTGAAACACCTGGGTGACTTTATATCTTTGTCGAGATTCAAACCCAAACTAAACAGCTTATAAGCGAGTGCATGCCTCATAAATATGGCGTTGGTGATGTCCCTGCACCTGTCGCCACTGTTCTCCCTACCCACACCCCCTCGCCCCCCCCCTGCCCGCAATAAAATCCAGTAAATAAACTGATAGATTGACTTCATTTAGTGTCTCACACAATGATAGACTGAGATGAAGGGGTAAATGGCCTCCTCTTGCATCCAAGAGGAAACATCAGAAAGATGTGATTAATTACATTTGAACAACAACAAAAAAAAAAACTTTCTTCAAAAACCCGAAAAAGCAAACATACATTATATACATATATATATATATATACACATATATATATATATATTATATATATACATATATATATATATACATATATACATATATATACATATATACATATATATATACATATATATATACATATATATACACACACAGGGTGGCCTGAAAGTCACTTTATTTGTATATGTATGTGTATATATATATATATATATATATATATATATATATATATATATATATATATATATATATATGTAGATGTATATATATATATATATATATATTCATATATGTGTATATGTGTATGTATACCGGGCGTAGTGGCGTGCGCCTGTAATCCAGGCAACTCGGAGGCTTGGGTTGGAGGATCGCTTGAGGACGGGAGCTCTGCACTGGGCCGTGCTATGAGAGGGTGTAGGGCAGCCCAGAATCATGGTGAAACCCAATCCTTATCCCTGTGTCGTAAGAGGTGACCAGGGTTGCGTCAGGAAGGGCATCCAATGTAAAACCTGTGCCAAATCAGTATGTGGATCATAACGGATGATCCGCTGTGGCGACCCCTAATGGGAGCAGCTGAAAGAAGAAGAAGTAAATATATCTCACACAGACAGACAAACAGACACACACGTTCCTGCCTGCCTGCTAATGCAAACCATTCAGCCAGAAGGTACGTGATGTGAGCGATGGTAAAATGTAAACATGTGGAGTGTGACAAGAACTCCGCCGATCCTCATTGGACACAGTCCACGCCAAAGTGTCACCTCCAACACAGAGGCTTTGGCCCAGTGACTCCGTCGAACAGACAAAGATTACATGGTCAACACCAATTAAACATCAAACGGAGCCACTAATCCAGATTTATGCCTGGTGTTGGCTTAATGGTTAGGTTGGTGGGGTTGGGAACCTCAGATCCTAAGTTCAAATCCCCCTTAGCTGTTGAATTAATACCAGGTGGGGTTGACTCTGCCTGGCATCTTTCCGAGGTCGGCAAAATGAGTGCCAGCATGCTGGTATACTGTGTCGGAGTGGCGACCCATCCAGGATTGTGTCCAATAGCCAAGGAGACTGCTTAGGCAGCACCAACGCTCTGCACAGAGTATGGGATGGATGGACGGATGTGGATTTCAGACTCATTTGCCCTCATGAAAACGGCGGCCACATTCGTCATATATACATCAGAGGCACCTCTTGACTGTTATGTGAGCATCACCACTGATTATGTCTCACACGGTAAAACCGCATAATCCGCACAGAACAACCATGCGTCTGCCACCCAGAC
Organism: Eptatretus burgeri; assembly: GCF_056783735.1. Lineage (NCBI taxonomy): Eukaryota > Metazoa > Chordata > Myxini > Myxiniformes > Myxinidae > Eptatretus > Eptatretus burgeri. The sequence goes on from NC_140967.1 coordinate 45,137,791, forward strand.
GATTGTTCTTGCTAATGCAAACCATTCAAGCAGAAGGCACATGATGTGATCGGTGGGAAAATCGAAACATGTGGAGTGTGACGAGCACTCCGTTGATCCCCACTGGACTTGAGGGTGAGTCAAAAAGTATCCGCAATGATATTGTGCTATACTACATTGTTTATTGTACTTGCAGATACAAGCACGAACTGTCTGCACCATTGTGAAGCAGTTTCAACCTTGAGCAGTCAGCAGTTATATCGTTAAAAGGAAGTTAACATGACCACTCTGCTGTCCATTTGCACCAAGGAAAAACAGCATGCAGATACGATTTTTGTGGGCTGAAGGTGTACCAGGAGCAGAAATACATCATAGAGTTTCAGCACAATATGGGAACAGTGCTTTACCACAGCGGTGTGTATGATTGGATTACCATGTTCAAAAATGGTCACACAAGTGTCACTGATGAAGAACGATCTGGACACCCATCCACATCCACATCAGAAGGTGGTGGTCGTATGGCAGCCTAGCCACCTGGGTAGCTATCATTTCTTGAAGCGAGACTGTGTCGCTGATGCAGTGCCCCTCTACCAGTACACACACTGGAACTGGTACTCATTTTGCCGACCTCGGAAGGATGACAGGCTGAGTCAACCCCCTGGTGTATTAATTCAGCGGCCGACGGGGCTTAAACTCGGGACCCTAGGATCCCAAGCCCCCACCCTAACCACTGAGCCAACACCAGGCTCACATCAGAAAACATTGAACGAGTCCACACCATGATTCTGGATAACTGACGGTCAATTATTGACGAAGTGGCACAACATCTGAACATGTCATGGTTCTGCACATGAAATCATCAACAACAGTCTTGGCTTTCATAAAGTTTCTGCAAGATGTGTTCCAAAACAACTCACAGAAGAGCACAAGCGCAACCGTGTGACAATCTGCCAAAGCCTTTTGAACCGCATTTGTTGTGATGGGAATGATTTTGAGACGCATTACTCTCTGGCTCGTAATGGTGGATCCACGTCTCATCTCCAAGGACAAACTCCAGAGTATGGAGTGGAAACATCCGACATCACCAATTAAAAAGAAGTTCAAAAGTCAACCATCGGACGGAAAAGTAATGTTCACACTTTTATGGGACTCGCAAGGCCCAATTTTGGAACACTATCAAGGAGGGGAACACAACGGTAAACAGTGTTCGTTATTGTGAAATGCTCCGGGACCAGTTGAAACCAGCTATTCGATGGAAATGCCGAGGGCTATTGTCAAAAGGTGTTGCATTGTTTTATGACAATACCCATCCACACACTGCCACCCATACTGTGTAAAGTGTAAACCCTCCGGTAATTGAACTTTGAGGTGTTGGAGCATCCTCCGTACAGTCCTGACCTGGCCCCTTTGAACTTTCACCTGTTTGGTCCACTCCAAGACGCTTTAAGAGGCCACCACTTTGCCAGTGACCAACAAGTGAAAGAAGTGGTGCATGTGTGGCTCGTCACTCAGTCAAAACATTTTTTTGCTGAGGGCATACAGAAGCTTGTGAACCGATGGACTAAGTATGCTGAAAATGAGGGGGACTATGTGAAAAATGATGCTCTTGTACATGCTCAATTGCAGTTATATTATTTAAATAAAAATATATTATGGATACTTTTTGACTCGCTCTTCTATATAGTGTTGCGGTGATGGAAAAGACCCCCATATGCGTTCAGAGACAGATTTTCCCCAGACAGATTTTTTGTTTATATGAAATAGATTTCCTACCTTTTGTGAAGTCGGGCTTTCGAATGGATATGCGTCACAAGTTAGAATGTTTGGTTTCTCTTTAATCCCTCCATCTATCAGTCCATCTTTGCATCCCTCTATGGCTCCACCTGCCTATCCATTGCCGGTCCCTCACCATGTTCACCTTTTAAGCCTGTAACCCCTCATGGCCCATCTTCACGATTCTGGAATTTGTCCTTCAAACCTCCTCTCCCTCCTTTTTCATTCCAAGTCACAAACACCACACCATACAACCAACTACCATGCACGTTATGAATGATGCTAAACAATGAACGAGAAACTACCTTTTCCCTCGAACAAAAGATTCTTAATCGGGTGCTTGTTCACGTTCTTTCGATTCTTTCAAAAAACCCCATTTGGACACAAACCCCATTTGTACTCATGGCAAGTATTAGCCCAGCAGTGGTCTATTGGTTCTTTTGTTTACTTGCAAAATAACACATTAGAGCTGTAGGATCATTAACGTGCAGCTGTTGCAACTGACCTCATGTGCATGTCATGCGCATTGGACATCATCGTTCAACGAAGAAAACAAGAAGACATCCCCTCTCAGTGTTGTAAGAGGCAGATGAGCTTGACCTCCGAAGTGAGAGGATGTAGAAGCAGATGAGCTTGACCTCTGGGGTGGGAGGATGTGCTCCATACAACAGCAGATCGAGCTTGACCTCCATGAGAGTGTGTGTTCGTGGAAGCCCTTGAACAAGAGACATTGAAGGAGCCTTTCTTTGCATGCGATCTACTGAGCCTCTCGATATACCAAGAGTTCGATTTATCAAGCTCTCCTTACGAGTCTTTTGACAAGACTGCGCTCACATTTACCTGTTTAGATCACGAGAGCCACCAAGGGGTAGCTTACACGAGTCTGCACGCGTCTGAGTAAGATGGGAAGGAGCCGTACTCATGTTCTGCTCTGCATTCTACTTTTTTTTTCCTCTCTACATTTCTCCAGTTGTGATTCTGGTCGGCACCATGTCTTGTGTGTAGATAATTAAGTAAGATTGCAGAAGGGGCTCATAAGTGTCAAGGGAACAAGTTCTACTCTGTCTCTCTATTCAATTTGCTGTACATACCTGCCATACAAAGTTTCCCCGTTGTATACACATCACACACTCACATGTGCTTTGCCATTCTTTGTGACTAAAACATTAACTGTATACATGTGCCACACAAATTTCCCCCATGTTCACCCTATATAAATAAACCAGTACGGCATACATGTTTTCTTCCAACCTGCTAATGGTGTCTTTTCCATATTGGTCAAACAGTCTGCACTAGCAACAGCCGGGAAGTTTTAAGTTTTATCCCAACTGTTTTGCTCAATTAAATAGCCAGCGCTGCACTCTCTGTTCCACTCGGCAGTAATCTGAGTGCGTGCTGAGGGCACGAGCCTCGGTTAGTTTGGCCACGTTACCCCCAAGTAAACGGTGTTAGACGGAGGAACAGAGAGATTTGGCCGTCTGACGTTCGTGGTTCCTTCACAACCCACCGGGTCAAGGGGGTAGCTGCAGCATGTCGGCCTGCAGGACCAGAGGTTTGGAGGGGTTCAAGGAGTTTCCACTTGCGGCGAACTCTGGTACCGTAACATTATGATTATATATGTTATGGTTGTGGAAATTCACAGAACACCAGTCAGGTTCCCCAGAGGTCAGTTATTTTGGTAAGTGTGTGTTCCAGGTTAGAATTCCCCAACGATGTATAACGGGAATTGTTCGTGTGCCGAGCTCTGAATCTTTGAGTTAGCCATTATTCTTTTCTATCTTTATTTTGAAACAAACACATCGTCACAATGACAACCCACAGCCGCGTTTGACGGTGATTTCCAACACAGCCACGTTTGATGGCAAGAACGGATCAAAAAGGCCTTACCCTCTGAAGAAGCTGGCCAATCGGAAGTGAAGGGGGCGGATCCAGCCTGGGTGAAAGTTCAAAGGTGAAAAGGGGCAGGGCGCTGATTTCGGGTGAAAAAGCCCACGGCGGCCCCTCCCCTTGGGGTTGATAAAAATCCGTGTTCGCTGGCCGAAAAGGCAGTTGGTGTGGGGAGTTCTGAGTCGGTGGGAGTTGGGAGTGGAGAGACGCCCCGTTGAGAGCTGGAAAGTTCGGAGGTGGGAGCTGAGTTCGGAGTTCGGAGTGCAGGCAGTTGGTTCACTGGAAGGTTCGCTGGCGTAACCAGGAAGCCGGGGTCCAGACCCGTTCACTCCTCCAGCGCGTCGTTGGCTAAGCCAGGCCACAGTGAAGGCCGGATGAACAAGGGAGCCAGTCGGAGCTTGGGGGTCCGGGCGAAGACACTGAGGGTCGCCGAACAAGAGCCCATCGAGCCACCAGGGGTGGCCAGGTAACCTGCCCCGGCCTCTCGGAGCCCCTTCGGTCATCCCGTCTCTGAGAAATAATAAAGGCTTACGAGCCTGTTCTTTCTTTCTTGGGTTTTGCATGAAAGTCTGTGGCGTCCTTAAGTAGTGAATTGTGTAAGTGCGTGCTGTAAATGATCATAGGAATCGGCTGTAGGCTATATGCTCGTGTCCTGTCCCCATCGACTGCTTACGTGCTGAGTGGAAATAAATGTCCCCATTGTTGAATGTCTCCTGCTCGTTGCGTCCCTTCCTCACATTGACTGCCATGGAACGTTGGGGATATTAGCTGGCTTTTAAAGCCGATAAAATAATCTGGTCCGACGGGACTTGGCGATATATAACCGCTCGGCATTCGCGTATGGAACGAGCCGCTTAAGCGGCTTGTTTTCGTGCAGGTCCCATCGAGGTATAAACTCCCGGGATCTCTGTCTGGCGAGAAGGTCGGCGTGACGAAGTTACTGATTGACGCTGCATTCTACAGACAGTGATCAATGAAGCCTCCATCTCCTAAACTGTGACTCAACGTCATCTTATTACAGTGTATAAGGGTGATGTATATAGGACTGCTTCAGCACTGCTAAACTTCCAGATTTTTTTAAAACTATCTTTAAAACCATTCTTTTGTTACAATTGAATACTGCATGGGGTGTTGTGTTCTACGAATTCTCCAGTTTGGTTTGTTCAATGCCTTGCATGTTGCATTCATCTTTGGTCCCACTGTCAGTATGTTGTTTTTTTGCCAGCTCACCTCACTCCTCCAAAAGGCTCGAGTTTGTATGTGAAAAAGATATATGAAAAATTACCCCTGTGCGGGAGTGACGGTCATCTCTGCGAGAAATAATACCACAAGTTCTCAATGTTCAGTTATGACCGAAGACTACTGCGCAGTTAGTTCTACTGCGCAGCTCGAACTGCGCAGTTTGGTTAAAGATGACTCGGCATTTTGGCGTGCGTGCACGAAATTATATTTTGAAAATAAATGCCGACGTTTACATTTCGGGTTTGAAACTTTTGCACCTTCGGCGGAAAATGTATAAATATAATATACAAGGTCAGCTGCTATGCAATGACACCATTCACCAACTTTTACCATGCCCAGTAGAGAATATATAGCCTCCTGAAGGTAGGGCAGTTTTTGCAAAGTTTGAAGTCACGTGACGTGAAAACGAAAGTGAAATTCGAAAATCCAGCCCCACCAAATTTAGATATTGTCCCATAGATTCATATGCCACAATCAAATTCAAGATTGTTTGAGAAATGTAGGAGGAGATAGATTTTGAAAATCGTCATTTTCGCATTTTTTGCCAAATTTGAAGTCACGTGACACGAAAACGAAAGAGAATATCGAAAATCCGGCCTGATAAAATGTAGATATTGTCCCATAGATTCATATGCCACAATCAAATTCAAGATTGCTTGAGAAATGTAGGAGGAGATAGATTTTGAAAATCGTCATTTTCGCATGGAAATCGTCATTTTCGCATTTTTGCCAACTTTGAAGTCACGTGACACGAAAACGAAAGCGAATATCGAAAATCCGGCTGATCAAAATTTAGATATTGTCCCATAGATTCATATGCCACAATCAAATTCAAGATCGCTTGAGAAATGGCGGAGGAGATAGAATTTGAAAAGTCATTTTCGCAACTTCAAAGGCCTCGTGACCTTGACCTTCGGTGACCTTGAAAGTCATACCATCATGTACGTCTCATCGACCTCTATCAGGATCACTAATGACCAGATCTCCCGCTTCAACTTCATTGTGAACGGACGGACGGACATCTACACCCATATTATTAGGTCATGCTCGAAGAGATGACCTAAAAAGCATGAACAGATTGCTTTGAGAATGTTTTTAATTCTTCAAGTGATTTTTAAATAATCATTTGTTGCTTATTGTTGCCAAAATCATTTCAACTTCAAATCCGTGTGACAATGCCCTGTCGCAAACAAGATAACTACCTATCCTCATGGGCTGTAGTGGATCATGATAAAGCCCTTACACCATCCTAATGGACAGACTACATCTCATTTCACACAAAATGAGATGTTGACATGCAGCTTCGAGTGCAAAAACACAACATACAAGAATACTGGCTGAAATATTCTCATTCATACTCACTTCTACTCTGAGGTCGGTGTTTCCCCCTTTCTGTTTTGTTCCCTTTCATTCTGCTCCAGCTCTTCCACGAGCCTCAATCAGGTACACAAAAAAATGGGAGCTGCCATAATGTTGTGAATAACATGTACAGAACGGGAAAACTTGGACATCAGTCGTTTTTATGTCCTCAAATATGACAGAACAAGATTCGAAAATAAAGCCATTTCTAGATAAAAGTCATACCAGCCACATAATGGAAAATTCAAACAAAATGTAAATGACGTCGATACTGGACCAACAAAACGTTGAAACTACACTCTAAGAGTTTGTGAGGTTGTCCCCTCACCTCCACCCCAACGTTAGTTCCAATACTTTTCCTGATACCAACATCACCTCAACCATCGTCATTACAAAATGTGCAAAAGCAATGGTTGGTAATTAAACTAACGAATAGTCCACATGTACGACAAAAATAGATAAACAACATAATTTTTAATTATACCACAATCTCAGGTGAAAAGGATATCTCTAAAAGAAAAACGTACTCTTCAATTTTATTTCTTTTTGAATACAAAATACACAATTGATGGAGAATATGAAACAAAATCAAGTGTTGACAATAATGAACCATCTACATATTACATATGCAAAAAAATGGGGGAGGGAGGAAGAGATCAAGGCAAAATAAATTGAGAAAAGGAGGCAGATAGATAATGAAATGGAAGGTATAAGAGTTTGGAAGTCTTGCTCTTCCATGAACAGTTTGTTGTTTAAAAAAAAAAAAATCAATAAGAGGAAGAAAAGAGGGAAGAAGAGAGGGAAGCAGAAGAAGAAGAGAGGGAAGCAGAAGAAGAAGAGAGGGAAGCAGAAGAAGAAGAGAGGGAAGAAGAAGAAGAAGAAGAGGAGAGGGAAGCAGAAGAAGAAGAAGAAGAAGAAGAAGAAGAAGAAGAAGAAGAAGAAGAGAGGGAAGCAGAAGAGAGGGAAGCAGAAGAAGAAGAAGAAGAAGAAGAAGAAGAAGAAGAAGAAGAAGAAGAAGAAGAAGAAGAAGAGAGGGAAGCAGAAGAAGAAGAAGAAGAGAGGGAAGCAGAAGAAGAGGAAGAGAGGGAAGCAGAAGACGAAGAAGAAGCAGAAGAGTGGGAAGCGGAAGAAGAAGAAGAAGAAGAAGAAGAAGAAGAAGAGAGGAAAGAAGAAAAAAAAGAAGAAGAAGAAGAAGAGAGGGAAGCAGAAGAAGAAGAAGAAGAGAGGGAAGCAGAAGAAGAAGAAGAGAGGGAAGCAGAAGAAGAGGAAGAGAGGGAAGCAGAAGAAGAAGAAGAAGAAGAAGAAGAAGAAGAAGAAGAAGAAGAAGAAGAAGAAGAAGAAGAAGAAGAAGAAGAAGAAGAAGAAGAAGAAGAAGAAGAAGAAGAAGAAGAAGAAGAAGAAGAAGAAGAAGAAGAAGAAGAAGAAGAAGAAGAAGAAGAAGAAGAAGAAGAAGAAGAAGAAGAAGAAGAAGAAGAAGAAGAAGAAGAAGAAGAAGAAGAAGAAGAAGAAGAAGAAGAAGAAGAAGAAGAAGAAGAAGAAGAAGAAGAAGAAGAAGAAGAAGAAGAAGAAGAAGAAGAAGAAGAAGAAGAAGAAGAAGAAGAAGAAGAAGAAGAAGAAGAAGAAGAAGAAGAAGAAGAAGAAGAAGAAGAAGAAGAAGAAGAAGAAGAAGAAGAAGAAGAAGAAGAAGAAGAAGAAGAAGAAGAAGAAGAAGAAGAAGAAGAAGAAGAAGAAGAAGAAGAAGAAGAAGAAGAAGAAGAAGAAGAAGAAGAAGAAGAAGAAGAAGAAGAAGAAGAAGAAGAAGAAGAAGAAGAAGAAGAAGAAGAAGAAGAAGAAGAAGAAGAAGAAGCTGAAGAAGAAAGGGAAGAAGAAGAAGAGGGAAGCAGAAGAAGAAGAAGAAGAGAGGGAAGCTGAAGAAGAAGAAGAAGAAGAGAGGGAAGCTGAAGAAGAAGAAGAAGAAGAGAGGGAAGCTGAAGAAGAAGAAGAAGAAGAGAGGGAAGCTGAAGAAGAAGAAGAAGAAGAAGAGAGGGAAGCTGAAGAAGAAGAAGAAGAAGAAGAAGAAGAAGAAGAAGAAGAGGAAGAGAGGGAAGCTGAAGAAGAAGAAGAAGAAGAGAGGGAAGCTGAAGAAGAAGAAGAAGAAGAAGAGAGGGAAGCTGAAGAAGAAGAAGAAGAAGAGAGGGAAGCTGAAGAAGAAGAAGAAGAAGAGAGGGAAGCTGAAGAAGAAGAAGAAGAAGAGAGGGAAGCTGAAGAAGAAGAAGAAGAAGAGAGGGAAGCTGAAGAAGAAGAAGAAGAAGAGAGGAAAGCTGAAGAACAAGAAGAAGAAGAGAGGGAAGCAGAAGAAGAGGAAGAGAGGGAAGCAGAAGAAGAAGAAGAAGAAGAAGAGAGGGAAGCAGAAGAAGAAGAAGAAGAAGAAGAAGAGAGGGAAGCTGAAGAAGAAGAAGAAGAAGAAGAAGAGAGGGAAGCAGAAGAAGAAGAAGAAGAAGAAGAGAGAAGCTGAAGAAGAAGAAGAAGAAGAGAGGGAAGCTGAAGAAGAAGAAGAAGAAGAGAGGGAAGCTGAAGAAGAAGAAGAAGAGAGGGAAGCTGAAGAAGAAGAAGAAGAGAGGGAAGCAGAAGAAGAGGAAGAGAGGGAAGCAGAAGAAGAGGAAGAGAGGGAAGCAGAAGAAGAGGAAGAGAGGGAAGCAGAAGAAGAGGAAGAGAGGGAAGCAGAAGAAGAGGAAGAGAGGGAAGCAGAAGAAGAGGAAGAGAGGGAAGCAGAAGAAGAAGAGAGGGAAGCAGAAGAAGAAGAGAGGGAAGAAGAAGAAGAAGAGAGGGAAGAAGAAGAAAGGGAAGAAGAAGAAAGGGAAGAAGAAGAAGAGAAGGTAGAAGAAGAAGAGAAGGTAGAAGAAGAAGAAGGGTGGGCAGAAGAAGAGGTATAGGAAGAAGAAGAGATTGGTCGGTGATTGATTCCATTGACGTGGGAAGGTTAAAAATACTATTTTCATGTATGTAATAGGTAGATGGTTTCTCATCACCTTCGTGTTTTACAAGCAATGTCTTCATGATTACAAGTATAAAACTTTCATCATGATGTAATGAGAAGGCATCTGTAAATTTCAAGTTGATGTGCACTTTTATATCAAGTATTGTGATGCTTATAAAACAGCTTTTGTTCATGAGTTAAATTCCAAGTGCGGATGGATTTGTTCTTCTATACCAGAGGTGTCGAATAACATGTCCCACTTCCCCGACTCTTCAATGAGATCACAACTCCAGATACTCACAGAATGAGGTCCCTTCTGGTATAAAGCCAAGGCCAAGAAGTACAAGCATAATTTTGCTTGTCAACCACATAGTCCAGGATTGAGACCTGCCAGTGAAATATGACAAGTGTAAAATAAAATAAAAAATACACTGGACAAATCACATTCTCTCTTCTTTACAATCCTCTCCCCCACCACCAATTTTAGTTGCATTAAATCTTTTGCAGCTATATTTTCAACAAAGGACATTATTTATTACCCATGCAAGGAATGGGTAGGGGGATCTTGGAACACATGCTCCATCCAGGGAATGAGGTTTAAGGCCGGGGGAGGGTCAAACCAGGTAACAGGTATGCACCTGATTGCTCCTGAGCAATTTTCAGTGGTGCTGCCTTATGGTACTCTGTTTCCCTGAAGACATTAAGAGTTAAGCACAAAGGGTGGACTGATACATAGAGACCAGACCACATAGGGCAGGCAGATGATGTCCCCACTTCATGTAATTAATGAGCCAGCTTGTTTTTTTATTTATTGATATGCCAATAGTGAGCTCCTACCATATATATATATATATATATATATATATATATATATATATATATATATATATATATATATATATATATATATATATATATATATATATACACACATCTTCTTCTTTTGGCTGCTCCCATTAGGGTCGCCACAGCGGATCATCCGTCTCCATTTCGCTCTGTCCTCCACATCTTCCATCGTCACACCAACCACCCGCATGTCTGCCCTCACCACATCCATAAACCTCCTCTTTGGCCTTCCTCTTCTCCTCCTACCTGACAGCTCCATCCTCAGCATCCTTCTCCCGATATACCCCGCATCCCTCCTGTGCACATGTCCAAACCATCTTAATCTCACCTCTCTCACTTTGTCTCCAAACCGTCCTCCCTGCGGTCCCTCGAATATACTCATTTCTAATCCTGTCCATCCTCGTCACTCCCAATGCGAGTCACAGCATCTTTAACTCTTTCACCTCCAGCTCTGCTTCCTGTCTTTTTGTCAGCGCCACCACCTCCAAACCATACAACATAGATGGTCTCACTACAGTCTTGTATACTTTCCCTTTTGCAGATACCCTTTTATCACAAATCACTCCTGAAACTCTTCTCCACCCACTCTATCCTGCCTGCACTCTCTTCCTCACTTCTCTACCATACTCTCCGTTACTTTGGACAGTTGATCCCAAGTATTTAAACCCATCCACCTTCACCACCTCATCTCCATGCAACCACACCATACCACCACCCTCCCTCTCATTTACGCACATGTACTCAGTCTTACTCCAGCTGACTTTCATTCCCCTACTCTCCAGTGCGTACCTCCACCTCTCGAGGCTCGCCTCAGCCTGCTCCCTACTCTCAATACAGATTACGATGTCATCTGCGAACATCATAGTCCATGGAGACTCCTCTCTGATCTGGTCTGTCAACCTGTCCATCACCATTGCAAAGAGGAAAGGGCTCAAAGCCGATCCTTGATGCAATCCCACCTCTATCTTAAACCGGTCCGTCATTCCTACCGCACACCTCATCGCTGTCACACTGTCCTCATACATATCCTGCACCACCCTCACATATTCTCTACCACTCAGACTTCCTCATTCAATACTTTGTAGCTGTTATTTAGGACAATATATTGTTGCGGATTTCGCGCCCGCCGGCGTGCTGACGGCCACGTAACTCGAATCGCGGCACGTCGCCCACCGGACGGACAATCCAGTCGTGACCCTCTCGGACTAACGCCGGGAACCAGTCACGGGTGGACCTTTCGGTCTCACCGCGATGGAGCCAATCAGCCCCCGCGTGGGATAGGGTTGCTCGCCAAATTCGACCTACCTAAGTACCCACGCGGAGGGTAGACCGGGCGATCGCACCTCGCCGCAGGTCGACTTCGGACACGGGCCACTTAAGCGACCCGTTCCGTACTATCAGAATAACCGAGCGGTGTTATCGTCGACCTCGACGGTTCGATTAATTATCGGGCGTACTCAGCCCACTACCAACCCTTTACGTGAAGCAAGATGAGGGTTCAATGGGGGAAAAGACGAAGCGAAGCGGGAGAACAGTTCAACAATAAAGCACATTTATTCACGGCACACGGGAAGCACACAAATACAATTCCACCAAATGCACACAAAAAAAGAAAACAATTCCATTTACACAAAAAGCAAATATAAAAGTGAGAACACAGTGCAGAGCTAATACCGACTACCGAGCACACGGCAACACTTATACAATTCTACTTCACAGACGGCGCCGACAACACATACCCAAAACCAAGGAAAGAATACCCTCAAGAATGAGACGGGCCTGAGGCCGAGACCGGGTCGCGCCTACCCGTCTGGTGATGAGACGCGGAGCGGCGATGGCGCCTCACTCCGCGGGCCTCGCGGACAGTGCCTGGCAGGGGGTGGGAAAGGGGCCCCCTTGGTCGCACTATCTCAGCGCGGGGGGAAACAGGAGGGGGTTGCTGATGCTCGGGGTATAGAGGATCTTTATTATCCCTGGTGTGCGTCTCCACCTCGGCCAGGTCGCGCTGCCGGCCTTCCTCGGGCGTGCAGCTCCCGGCACCGTCGCGAGCACCCCCTCGTCTGCCTTCGCCGCTGCCGCCTCTCCGCCTCTGGACTCTCCACCCTGGACTCTTCTTTGGGCTCTCCTCGTTCGACTCTCTTCAGCTTCTCCAGCTACTGCAGGCTTCGGGCTCCAGACTTCCACACTGCTCTGACTGACGAACACGGTCCTTTTATCCCCCCGTAGCTTCGCCTTTGACCCCCTCCCTTTGACCTTTCACCTCGCTCCCCATTGGCCCGAGAAAAAGTGGGCGTGAAGGCTTTTTGATCCACAAATTTGCATATATCGATCGTTCTGGAGGCGGGGCCAAATCGCCCCTCGCTCACCGATTGGACGGCAAAAAGTGGGCGTGTGTCGTTTTTGATCCGTTTTTGAAGCACAAAATCCGTGATTTTGTACACGCTGTTCGACGCGCGCTCTGCACGAATCCAACACCGGTACCCACAGCGGGGCAAGAATGGTGGCGATGCTACGGTTGCGAGGTGTGACGTGAAGGTTGTGGCGGTTGTGGTGAAGCGGTGGTTGATGTTGTGGTTGTGATCATGGCGGTTGGTCCAAAATAAAGATAGTAAAAGAAAAACGGCTATCCTGAAGAGTCGCAGCTCGCATAAATGACATGTATTCCCACTAGACAACGGGTTTGGGCCTAACTTCACATATACTTGCCGAGATACCTCACCTAAGGGACCTGAATGGTGGTTTGCGAATTTGGTAACCACAACACTACCCCCTCCCCTTTTTACAGACTCGTCCCGAGTCGTCAAATTTTCGTGTGCCATCATGTGTAGTTTTCCCCTAGTACATTTTACCTACGGATCCCTGAGTGCGACATTCATGGTATTCGTGTCCCCAAAATAAATAACCTGAGGGCTGCGTAACTATCTAAACAAACTCACTCATACGGACGACTTAAATAAAATTGCCGGCGCTAAGACAAACATGCCGGGGGCGCACTCATATTTACAGTACATCTTAACCTTAACTTACAAATTTTACACTAAACCATGGCCCAGGATCACTGAACTCTGCAAAAGAAAAGCAGTTAGCAGGGAGCCAGGCTGCTCGCATGCAGTCTCTGGCTCAAAACAATGCAGGTGACAGGGAACGTGGCTGGCTGCTCACACGCAGTCCAAGGCCTTCCCTTTTGAACTGAACTCAGTGAACCACAACGGTGCTTGGGCTGCACAAACGCAGTCTCCGTGCCAGCTCAAGTGGCACACGCAATGAGCACAACAAATGGATGCATGAACGGTTTGAACTGAATGCAGTGAACCACAACGGTGCACGGGCTGCACAAACGTAGTCTCCGCGCCAGCTCAAGTGGCACACGCAATGAGCATAACGAATGAATGGATGAATGGATGGACGCAAAACACGGTGCACGGGCTGCCACTGCAGGCCCGTGTTGTAGCTGCCAACAGGGCAGTTCTCGCAGCTTGCAAACTGTTGCCTTGATCCTGGCGCACATGGAAATGAACAGGGGGGGGCAAAGCAAAATTGAACGGGGCTGGTGAACATGGGCAGTGGGCATGGCATGGCAAAGGTGAGCAGGCAAACTCAGCCCGCAGAATAAGGCCGCTGCAGGCAAACACAGCCGGCAGATGAACTGGCCGGCACAGGCCTTGAAGTACCACAGCTGCAGATGATCCGGCCGGCACAGGCCTTGCAGCAACACAACAGCTGCCGATCAAGTGGGCCGGCACAGGCCTTGAAGTAACACAGCCAGCAGATGAAGCTGGCCAGCCTTTGCCGTTCAGTGGAGGTTGGTGGAGGGAGTGCGGTGGTGCTGGCCACTTGGAAGGCGGGCTCGGACCTACCTACCTGTCTCCCTCCCAACCTATCGCCTTTGCCTGTCACTGTACATACCCACTCCCTTAATTTGTGAAAAACCAATTTAGCCCCAACTTAATTTTTTTTTTTTGTTGTTGTTTTTATTTTTACTCCCCCACTATAAATCGTCCCCTAACCCCCTTTATCGTCTTTGTTCGGCTAACCTATCCTGTCACCTAGCCTACTCCCAACCCCTACGTTCCCTTCCCGGAGGGGAATAAGGGAGAGCTAACGTCCTGTGTCGAGGCCCAACGAAGCCTCAGAATGGCCTCCCCAGAGTTCGGCGATCTATAACCAAAGTGGGTCCAGCGGCCCACAACGACAGCGAGGGGATGGATGGTGCGGAGGGGTACATCTCCTAATCTACCCTAACCATTTAACTGTTAAACTACCCCGGGGCTTTCAACAAGCGCCTCTCGCTTAAACTATTGGTTCTAACAACCCAGATTCCCGTCGCCTGTGTTGGTGTCCTTACAATTTCGGGCCTCGCCCCCCAATTTTCTCTCCGTGCCCTCACACGGTCTCCTGGCTGGGACACGTGGCTCCCTTTGGCAGGCACGACCCTCTGCCGAATCTCCCGCTATGGCACCCCCGGGCACTACACTGCCTCCGAGCCTACCAGCTCCCTAACACCGGGGAGTGCCCCCCATGGCACCTCCCCTGAAACGCACACGTGGCAGGCCGGCCTCCCGGGCCCCTTTCCGAGGGTCACCCGTGCCCACAACACTGCCCACGCGGCTAATGGCGCCCCGGGCCCCCGCACCAAGCAGGCGCACCCGTGCCCACTACTCTATCCCGGCCCCCCATTGGCCAATGGCCTACCGCGGCCGACTAGCCTGGTGCCCGGGGTACCCACTCAGCGATACTCACCTTTCGCAGCCACGCTCCCAAGCCCGTCAACAGGGCTCCTGCACCCCTCCAAATGGGTTTCGAGCCTACATTCCCACCAACAACAAAACGACCTCCATTTTTGTTAATTTGACTAACCCAGCTAACTCACTCTACACTGACCCCGGGGTCCCTTGGGCGGGAGTCACTCCTCCCCCCAATCACTCATCGCACCATGCATTCCCCATTCGCTCCACACACACAGACCCGCTGGCCTCACTCACTCAACATGTACACGTACTCACCTCACAACTCACCAACTCTTCAACACACACACCGCTGAACTCTGCCATCCTTCTAACTACATCCCCTAACTAACTCGTGCTCCCACGTCGTCCCTTACACTATAGCACATTCCTTTTAACACTACGTTGCTAAACTACGTCCCCTCTACACATTCACAGTCTGTCTCTGTCTCAAAATAATTGATTTTATTTCCCAACCTAAATCTGGCTGCAATCCCCCTAACTAATCCATTCCACGGACTCCATGAGGACTTACCCCTGCCCCATGAAGTCGGTCTAACTAAGCTAACCCTTCCCCCTAACTAGTTTCCATCCTGTGCCCAGGCTAAGGGGGTCTTTCACCCCTTGCCCAGGAATCCTGTACACCCGAAAGTGAGGCTTGCCCTTTTTTTTTTCATGTGCAGCACCTGCGCGGCAACTCAGAGCTCGCGCACTTTGCACCTGCCCGTGACGTCATGCAGCTGCACGTGTTCCTCGTCCCTCCTTGGACGGGACCATCCGGCAGAGATACCCCTCCTGCCGGATTCCAACCACACGTGCAGCCATGACGTCACCGTGCGCAAAAAAAAAAAACACAAGCCCCACGTCTCGAGGGGTTTCCCACGCGAACACATGTGCTTTGCCCGTTCGAGCTGAACACACACGATCGCGTGGAGAACCCGTCCGGTCCAAATCCATTTACCTGCCTAAACTTTGTCCGTCCGCGGGATCGGCAAATCCACCGCGTGCGTTTCCGGACCGGGACTTCACTCTCGCAAGCGAGCACGTGGCGGTCTCGTGCGTTGCACAGCACGAACCGCGTGCTCACTGCTGGGTGAACCCGGCACGGTCCCCGAAACAGCTACAGCCGCTACACGGCTTTCTTGACTCGCATGTCGCCGTCTCAGTCTCCATTCCACACACGCATACCTGCGTGTTACGACGCACACAGTCCACTCCATCACATTCACACCGGGAGACGCGGCTGCGTGCTCCCGCATGCCAACCGACATCTCCCTTACATACCGCTCTCTCACACACACGGTCTCCCTGGCACACAGCGACCTTGCACACGGCCGTTCACTCACGCGTGCCTCACTACTCACACAAACCATACTACTCACACACGCGGGGGCACTCAACCGCTGTGCCTCATCCACACTGGCCGTTTCATCCACACACGCGGGGGCACTAACCCGCGGTGCCTCACTCATACTGGCCGTTTCACTCACACACACGGCCTCACTCACACACACGGCGACACTCACACACGGTGCCTCATCCACACACGGCATGCTGGGAAGCACGTACCCTGGCACCATCGCCACCACACCACTCACACACGGGGTCGCTTCCACACACGGGGACGCACTCACACCTTGCACCACACACACAGGGACAACCACACTGGGGATTCGTGTCCCCACAAGGGTCTCCGGGGCCTCTATACCCCCCAAGCTCTCCGTGCACCCGTCCACAGCACCCGTCCCCTCAACCTCGCAAAGCACGACCGAACTCACCTGGTCGTGACTCGCCTCAAGGGGGCATACTCCCTCCCCTCGTTCCTGGAGGAGGCCATCCAGGTGCTCGCACTGGGTCCCTACACAGTCCGCCAGCTCACCCCCATTGTCCTCCACTACCTCCGTGTGTGTGTGCGCGTCACTTACCCCGTCTTCATCGTGTTTATTGGTCTCTGCTTCTTTCTGGCGTCTTTCCCTTATCTTTATGTAGGTCAACCTTGCTTTCTCTTTAAGTCGCTCCCGTCCTTCCCTGTTTTTCACTCCTTGCTCTTTCACGATCTCCGCGTACCTCATCCTTGCTCTCCGTATTAATTGTTCTTTCTCTCCCTCGCAATTACTTTCACCTCGTCTCTTGTCTCCCGAATTACTTTTTCCTTACCCGCCTCCACCGCGGGCCTGTCAGCCGTTGCACCCCCTTCCAGCTCGTTTGTTCCGACACGTGGAGTCGCCATTTTAAGTTCCCTGCTCACAGCCTTCATGCCCGCCTGCAGGCATCGGCCCATGTTCTGCGTCTCACCCCGTAGTTCTTTCATTTCTTTTTTCATTTGCTTGCCCATGCTTTTCATTTCGTTTTTTATTTCATTTGTCATTGCCGCCAGCATGGCGCATAGCTGGGCCACGTCGGGTGCGCTTGAGTGAGCCGTTTCGGCAGGGGTTGGGGAAGGGTCTTGGTGGAGAGGGGGGGGAGGTGTCATACACCGCGGCCGCTGCCGCACCCACCTCGGGCCCTGGGTTCAGTTGGGCGAGTCCGTGTTCCTGCACAATCAACATTTCCTGCTCGGGGATTCCATCCTGGACCATGGATTCTACATTACTACACATATACATTTCTAATACCCCCGGCTCCCGCTCGCCTTGAGACGCCATCTTGCTTCTCGTGAAGGGTTAATTTGCTCGCTCGTAATTTGGAGGGAATCGGGGGTCGCTTCTCTCACCCCTGGACCGATTCCCGTGAATTTAGCCGGAGACAGGAGAGCCCGTTTTCCTGTTCTCCGATACCAGTGCCGCGAGGAGGGCGATGAATTTGTATCCCACTCCTGACACCAGTGTTGCGGATTTCGCGCCCGCCGGCGTGCTGACGGCCACGTAACTCGAATCGCGGCACGTTGCCCACCGGACGGACAATCCAGTCGTGACCCTCTCGGACTAACGCCGGGAACCAGTCACGGGTGGACCTTTCGGTCTCACCGCGATGGAGCCAATCAGCCCCCGCGTGGGATAGGGTTGCTCGCCAAATTCGACCTACCTAAGTACCCACGCGGAGGGTAGACCGGGCGATCGCACCTCGCCGCAGGTCGACTTCGGACACGGGCCACTTAAGCGACCCATTCCGTACTATCAGAATAACCGAGCGGTGTTATCGTTGACCTCGACGGTTCGATTAATTATCAGGCGTACTCAGCCCACTACCAACCCTTTACGTGAAGCAAGATGAGGGTTCAATGGGGGAAAAGACGAAGCGAAACGGGAGAACAGTTCAACAATAAAGCACATTTATTCGCGGCACACGGGAAGCACACAAATACAATTCCACCAAATGCACACAAAAAAAAGAAAACACAATTCCATTTACACAAAAAGCAAATATAAAAGTGAGAACACAGTGCAGAGCTAATACCGACTACCGAGCACACGGCAACACTTATACAATTCTACTTCACAGACGGCGCCGACAACACATACCCAAAACCAAGGAAAGAATACCCTCAAGAATGAGGCGGGCCTGAGGCCGAGACCGGGTCGCGCCTACCCGTCTGGTGATGAGACGCGGAGCGGCGATGGCGCCTCACTCCGCGGGCCTCGCGGACAGTGCCTGGCAGGGGGTGGGAAAGGGGCCCCCTTGGTCGCACTATCTCAGCGCGGGGGAAACAGGAGGGGGTTGCTGATGCTCGGGGTATAGAGGATCTTTATTATCCCTGGTGTGCGTCTCCACCTCGGCCAGGTCGCGCTGCCGGCCTTCCTCGGGCGTGCAGCTCCCGGCACCGTCGCGAGCACCCCCTCGTCTGCCTTCGCCGCTGCCGCCTCTCCGCCTCTGGACTCTCCACCCTGGACTCTTCTTTGGGCTCTCCTCGTTCGACTCTCTTCAGCTTCTCCAGCTACTGCAGGCTTCGGGCTCCAGACTTCCACACTGCTCTGACTGACGAACACGGTCCTTTTATCCCCCCGTAGCTTCGCCTTTGACCCCCTCCCTTTGACCTTTCACCCCGCTCCCCATTGGCCCGAGAAAAAGTGGGCGTGAAGGCTTTTTGATCCACAAATTTGCATATATCGATCGTTCTGGAGGCGGGGCCAAATCGCCCCTCGCTCACCGATTGGACGGCAAAAAGTGGGCGTGTGTCGTTTTTGATCCGTTTTTGAAGCACAAAAATCTTCAATTTGTTCAATCAAATCTTCACAAAAAAAAAAAAAAAAACGAATCCAACACCGGTACCCACAGCGGGGCAAGAATGGTGGCGATGCTACGGTTGCGAGGTGTGACGTGAAGGTCGTGGCGGTTGTGGTGAAGCGGTGGTTGTGGTCGGTGGTTGATGTGGTTGTGATCATGGCGGTTGGTCCAAAATAAAGATAGTAAAAGAAAAACGGCTATCCTGAAGAGTCGCAGCTCGCATAAATGACATGTATTCCCACTAGACAACGGGTTTGGGCCTAACTACACATATACTTGCCGAGATACCTCACCTAAGGGACCTGAATGGTGGTTTGCGAATTTGGTAACCACAACAATATACATATATATTATATATTGTTGTAGATTTCCCGCCGGTCGGCGTTCGAACGACCGCGTCTAACCAATAGCGGTTGCTTCGCCCACCAAAGGGACAATCCAGTCACGGCTTTCCGGATCAACGCCGGAAACCAGCCACGGGTGTTTTTTAACCACACCATAACCTTGTCCGCACTCTACCCACACGCTACAGGGTCCGATCGCCAAATCTTCGATTTACCTAATTATTCACGTGGGTGGGTTACCTAGAGATTGTACCTCAATGGGACCGCTTGGAAACGAGCCGCTTAAGCAGCTCGCTTCCTTTTGGGATAACCGAGCAGGGTATTATCGCGCAGTCCCGTTGGACCAGATCACTTTACTGGCTATTTAAAACCAACTATATTCCGAGTGCAAGATGGCAGCTCAGTTAAAGGAAGAGGACACAACGAACAGGTTTACATTCACACAAGGACATTTATTATAATAAAGCACGTATGCAATTAAACAAGGCAAAACACGTATGCAATTATACAAGCAACAAAAGCACGACAAAAGAATTACAACCGTCTATACGAAATGCGATGCAAACATTTACAGCACACAAAGCACTTAACAATTTCCTACTTATTAGACGGGCCCACGGACACACGTACGCACACACACACACCCAAGAAATGGTGGCAGAGGCCTTTAATAACGGGCTCCAGCTCGGAGGACAGGTGAGCTGAAACCCAGAACCTATCTCGAACCTCTCCACCTCGTGTGGTCTTCAAGTTGTTCGGACCCGGGCTCCAGCGAGAGCGAGCTGGATCCAATCGCCGTAAGCTGCGATCCTTCCCGAGCTCCCGCGAATCCTCCCGTGCTTCTCAACATGTGCTGGTGAGACGAGGCGCCGATCCTTCCCGTTGATGCGTCACTTCCCCGAGGAACCACCTCCACGAAGAGGTCGATGAGTTGCACCCAGCCGGAAACCAAAATGGAGAACAAAAAGCTCCACGAACCAAGAAGAAGAAGCCACCACTCGCAGCTCGAGCCAAGCGACCAGCTTAACTTTCTTCCAAACAGGGCAGCTTGAAGCAAAAAGCTCTCCCGAGCCAAACAGAAGCCGAAGCTCACTGAACCACCAAAGCAAAAAGCCTCCAAAAAGCCTCCTCCCGAGCCAGGCCTCAGCCGAAGCTCACCGAGCCAGCCGAAGCAAAAAGCTTCCGAAGGCCTCAACCCTAACCCAAGTCAAACAGGACCCGACGGTCTGCTGAACGACTACTCTCTGCTGAAGCAAAAAGCTAATGACAAGTCCCAACACGAACAAAGAGACAATCTCCTCTTATCCTTCTCCGGCCCCCCTCCCCCACGCCCGGCGTGACTCATGCCCTCGTGATCCATCCCCCCGCTCAACCACGGGTGGGAGGGAGTTGTTGACATCATGAATCACGGGCAGGGTTCTTCTTCCTCTTCGTAGACGAGGGGGAGGGATGTCTCCATTGTTCGTTCCCTAACTATTAAATCGATCCGCAGCGCATCTAATCGATTTCTGAACATTTAAACAATGGAAGGTGAGCTATCTAGGGAACAAGCACTTATTGACATCGCTGACTCCAGGAACCTGTATGTTGTGTGCAATCGTATTCCAAATTCGTAACAATTTTACATATATATACATATATATATATATATATATATATATATATATATATATATATATATATATATATATATATATATATATATATATATATATATATATATATATATATATATATATATATATATATATATATATATATATATATATATATATATATATATATATATATATATATATATATATATATATATACACCTGGTGTTGGCGCAGTGGTTAAGGCAGCGGCTTGGGATCCAATAGGTCCTGAGTTCAACCCCGTTGGGCCACTGAATTAATACACCAGGGGGTTGACTCAGCCTGTCATCCTTCCGAGGTCGGCGAAATGAGTACCAGTATACTGGGCCGGTGTATACCCCAGTTAAAATAGGTGTACCATATCCCTGTGTCGTAAGAGGCGACCAGGGTTGCGTCAGGAAGGGCATCCGGCGTAAAACATGTGCCAAATCACTATGCGGATCATACGGATGATCCGCTGTGGCGACCCCTAACGGGAGCAGCCGAAAGAAGAAGAAGATATATAAAAATATATATAGTCCTAAATAACAGCTACAAAGTATTTTTTTAGTTAATATACTATAATGACATAGCACATGGAATATATGAATGTGTGAAGGTGAGAGTGAGCTAAACAGATTAAGAGAAGAAGGTGAACTTTTGTGGGCGACAAAGGTAATAAAAACAAAACAACATTAATGTGTCAGATCACTTCACGAAACTCAGCCATACTGATTCCCTCACAAATTAATTTTGCTGCAGTAACAAGGCCATTTACATCATTCTTGTTGCACACAAAAGGCATGACAATATCCCCACTCGAGAGGATTGTGATGGGGTCATTTATAAATCACTCGTTAAACAAAAACTCCA
The DNA here is from genome assembly GCF_056783735.1 of Eptatretus burgeri. Taxonomy (NCBI): domain Eukaryota; kingdom Metazoa; phylum Chordata; class Myxini; order Myxiniformes; family Myxinidae; genus Eptatretus; species Eptatretus burgeri. The sequence continues at coordinate 45,159,554 of NC_140967.1, forward strand.
CTCACTGCCTTTTCACAACCCAGGATCACATTTGTCAGTCCTGGAATCTGTGGAATCCAAAGTTCTCACCATGATTGGAATTCCCCAAAATGAGGCTGAAACACAAGGTCTACTGCTTTCACAATGTAGGCAGGTCAGTGGTCTCTCCTTAATTTTAACCACCTCTCCTCTAGTTTAACTCTGCTCTCTCTCAGACCTCTGATCCTCTCTGACATCTCCAAGATGTACACACTCTTCGAGTAATTCACACCTGCTTAAACTTCAAAAATCCAGGTTGACTGCATGCACACCTCCACTCTTTTGTTCCTCACTTCTCTCATACGTGGAACTACCTTCCAGATGCCATGCTATCCCACTCTTCCTTCAAAGACCTCCAGCATGTGGTCCACCACCATATCATGTTTTTTTACCAATCTTTATTACCCCTTAACCCTTCCACACCAACCCCCTTACTCGCAAGTTTGTTGCAGTGTTTCCTTCCTCCCATTCTCTCTATTCCTGTTCGTACACTTCCAATTGCTTATTGTGTGCAAGAGTTGCCCCACTGCTCCACTCCCATTTCATACCCTTTGTCACCTTGCTCTTCGACAAACTTCAATCTTTAAGAAATTAAAAACAACGAAACAGCAATAAAAGGAATGAGATAAGTGAGAATTCTGGGGGAAAAAAAAAAACACACAAACAGATTCATGCAAGTGGCTGATTAACAATCGAGTGATTTACAAGAACCACATCATTTCTGCAAGCAAGAAAGTGACAAATTCACCAAAAGTTGGTCTAAAAAATGAAGAAAAAAAAAAAAAGACAAAACCAGATTATTGCTTCGTTACTCATGCTATTACCTGCATTCAGTTCAATGGTTTCATAATACAGGGTTTCAAAATTAGCATTGCACTGAAGGAAATACTTACGTTTCATGTGATTGTTAATCTTAAAATTCCGAACAGAATATAAATGATATTCTCCAGCAGTTTTTCAACGAACTAACTGAAGAGGAGAAATGACATTGATGGTTCCAGAAAGACGGTGCAACTGCACGCACAGCACGTGCAAGCATGCACGCAGTCAGTACATTTTTTTTTTATAGATGGCATCATGTCTCGTGCTTTATGGCCACCTCGTTCTCCCGATTTAACCCTTCCACACTTTTATGTGCGGAAAAAGCTCAAAAACACGGTCGATGCCAACAATGCCCATGCAAAAGAAGAGCTGAAGGTGAACATTTCAGACGCTATCCATGGCATCCAGGCTGAAGAACTGTAGCGAGTGTTTCAATGCATGTATAGACCCGTCAAACTTTGCCCACAAATTAACAGGTCACACTTACAGCAATTGCTATAAATTTGCTGCAACTGTTCAATAATTTATAATAAAAAAAATTCTGTTGCCTCCGATTTGTCTTTGTTGTATTTGACAATAAATACTTTTCTCTGAAAAACTTGGCTTTTTGCACTCAAGTGTTAAGTTTCTACTACACCGTTTCTTTTGAATCACCCTGTACATACATCTATGCATTTGCATAAACAGAAGAAAAAAAAATACATACCAACTGCCCTTTAAGTTAAATCAAATATTTAAAGAAACTACCAAGGAGCAAAACCTACCTGAGTATAAGCTCAAACTTGAGTTTTTTCCATGCATTGATGATGTAGGAAGTTAAATGCTCCCGTAATGTCAACGGCTTGTCGCAGGATTGCAAACATGAATGCCCGTTCAGAGCACTGTAAAGTAAAATAAAAACAAATAGATTGCCCATCTTCATGAACAGCCAAGCAACAATTATTACCAAACATATTTACTGTTTCTAGTTGAACAAGTTGAACTGCCCAAAGAGAGAATTAAAATAATAAACAAACCATTTCATTTGGAATGTAGCCTGGTGTTGGCTTAGCGGTTAAGGTGGTGATTTGGGATCCTAGGGTCCTGAGTTTGAGCCCCGTTGGCCACTGAATTAACACCAGGGGGTTGACTCAGTCTGTCATTCTTCTGAGGTCGGCAAAATGAGCACCAGTGTACTGGTAATAGGCTGGGCAGTCTAAAGGCATGGACACACTGGGCAGTTGCCCAGGGGCCCTACACTGCATATTTTTCATGAGAGATCTCTTGGCAGAGTGGATAATTACTCGACCTCTCGCTGGAAAGGCCTGGGATTCAAATCCCTTTTCAAATTATATTGCAATATAAATAATTTGTGCTTAACTATCTGACAAATGTTCTTTCTTATAATGTTGTTAATCTGCAATAATATTGTATTGTTGGTGCAATAATATTGTATTGTTATAATGTTGTTAATCTGACTTGCAGCTGTGGATTTTAATTGCCTAATTGGTGCGAGGTTGTGTGTTGGTGTTTGCTTTTGTTTTAACGTTTAATGGCAACACTTCAACGGAGAAAACAGTTTGAAGAAGAAAGAGTGACTGACGTCAAGTGATTTTCAACTATCAATTGGGCAAACGTTTGTGTTGATCAATAATAAATAATTCAGACTGTACCATCTTCGTCTGTACGGTGTACCAATTAATTATCATTTATATGTTGAAATGTTGGTCTTTTCAAGGCTTATGTTATATTGTTCAAAAGTTTGTTGATTAATCCTCGCTTTACAGCATGTTTTTAGATCCTCGTGGAGGATCTCCAAGTCTTTCTTACTCACATTGTTGTTCTTCATCTTCTTCTTGTGGGCTTTTTTGTTTCACAGCCAACAGTTTTCATCAAAACTTCCTGAAATTTGGCATATATATGTAAAAATACCCTGCGCAGACAGTAACCATCTCCGATGTTGAAAATTCCTCCGAGAAAAAAAAAAGTTATGACGTCAAAATATCTCCGCTAATGGAAATCGCCTAAAAAAAATATCTCCGAAACTAGGCAAGCTTTTTGAATTGTTTGTGGAAATCGAACAGGGCATTAGCAGAGATTAATTACCACACATATGATACATCACTATGACGTCATGTCAATTTTTATGACGTCATTCCTATTTTTGACATTTTTTGTTTCACAACCCAGAGTTTTCACGGATCTTCGTGAAACTTGCCATGTATATGCAGAAAGCCCAAGCACAGGCAGTAACCATCTCCGATTTTGGAAATTCTTCTGAGAAAAAAAGTTGATGTCATAATATCGCCGCTAATGGAAATAGCCTATACCATTATCTCCGAAACTTGGCAAGCTGTTTGAATTTTGTTTGCAGGAATCAAGCAGAGCATGAGCACAGATAATTTATCGCAAACCTGATACATCACAATGACGTCATATTCGTTTTTATGATGTCATCATTAAGAGGACGAGGATCTTAGCTTATTTGAGCTTGTTCTTTATGTTTAAACATTGATTTTGTTGAAAGTACCAATAAATCTATAGGCTTAATTTAATTGACCGTTTACATTTTTATTCCAATGGGTGGGTGGGTGGGTGGGTAGGGGCTCCAGTGCATTGCTTAGCCCAGGGCCTAAAACGCTGTGAAGATGGCCCTGGTAATAGGGGCATTGCATCAGCGGCATAGCCGCGCCCCAAACCAATGATGCAACCAGCAGCCAAAAAAAAGGCAGCACACGATGGGATTTGGAATCATGTGACACGATGTAAAGCACTGATGCAATGGTTCTTATTATTTTTTTAACAGGCTTGGTACTGTTGGACCTTACCCCTAATAAAGGGAAGAGAAGAAGATGATCTCAGGCTTGTCGTGGAGCCGACATGCATGTGCACACACGCACACCTTGGGGAAAGTGCCGTCACTTCTTGGGGGCACTTTCGGCACGAGCGACACCACAACAATGGCACAACCTTTGTCACCACATTCAGCACGACATTTCCTGAGGAGGATTTTCCTCCTCCCCATGAATGCCAACCTATGGTTGTTTTTCCATGCTATTATCCTTTTAATTGCTGAACCTCAAGCAAGGAAGCAGCAGCGCGACTATTTTAACATCTTTGGTGTGACCTGGTCGTGGTACGAACCGCTGACCACCCAGACTCAAGAGTGAACGCTCTAACCATTACACCACAGTGTGTGGTTGAATTAACTGAAACATTAGAAAACCATTCATCAGATATGTTGTTAAATTGTTGTTGTTTGAAAATTACTCATTCGAACAGAAAGAGACAAAGCAAGCTGGTATTATTTTTCAATGCAAATCATTATGTCATCACAACATTGCATGCTTTTTGTTTTTTAAAAAGGTGCAAGACTAAAGTGCAAAGACAAATTAAAATGCACGATCAGGGTCACCAGTAAGCCATGAGGGTATAGCGGTCCACAGGGGATCCCAGAGCAATGTTGATGCCACGGACGGTGTTGATGTTTCGGAAGACAAGCAGCATGGGCCGAGGAAGCCGTTTCAGCACTTTCATGATCCTGTCAAAATGGTTAGTGGCCATTTCTTGCATGTAGGCTCTCTCTTTCCGTGTGAGTGCTCGTGTCAGTTGTCGTGCACTCAGCCCCATGGTCAGTGGGCGCTGCATCAGAATCTCACTGAACAAAAAATAATCTACAAAAAGGCAAAGAGCAATGCATCCATAAGGATACCAAAAATGGGATCGTTTTGAATGCTTTGTGTAAAATACATTTTAAAAACATGTACACAAGAATATGTGAAAGCATTTAATTGTCATGCAAACCAAGTGTCAGATAATCACTCATGTTAAATTACGTATTCAAGTGGAAGACCAAATACTGCATTGGAGTCATCAGAAGGAACCTGGATATTATTTTGCAATTTATTTTTGGGAATTATATTCTCAAACTACAATGCACTTCGATAAATTTGAGAGCAATGGATTGGCACTACTATGGTTATTTATCTAATCCACTGAAAGATTGGTAGTTTTTGCAAAGTTTTGTGATGGGAACTTACACAGTGTTTGTAAATGAGACAAAGAAGGAAACAAACAAAAAAAAGTTTCTCAGAAATTATTCAAATTTTGAGATCGTCAGCGATCTTATCTTCAGCTCAATTCCCATTACAAGGGAACAAAGGAGGAAAGGCCATGTTTTCCATCACATCTGTATGAAAACCACATCCAAAGATCTCCACCGAATGCAGATCGTGCTGATTTTATAGCCAACGCAATGCAGGGGAATTTGACCAGAGTACCAGTACACTATGGTCTTTAAACGCCTTTTGAAAGATACCGTAGGATCTTCAACAACAATGACTTAAATGCTGATGCAACTGCTAGCTCTATATTCCCATGTAGAGGTTTCTCACGTGTCTGTTTATCCACCATCTTGTAGGTCAAACATGATCAGCACACTAAATATTATTATTTCCCAAATCACTCTCTGTTGCTATTTACAATGCCTGAGACTTGTTCGATGCAACAGCAGGAACCTTTCAGAATAAAGCATGGTGGACACAGAAGGAACACACAAAATTATATGTCGTAATACCTCTCGAAACAAAACTAGAACCGCACTTAGTAGAGCACATACCTCCGCCAGGCTGAAAAGTTTACGTCATGTATCCCACCGATAGACCAGATCTGGATCCGAACCTCAAATAAAAATAAAAATCTTGTCTGCTTGTTTTAGTCACCTTACCAAATCATCCACCAAGTTTTGTCATAACTTGTCCATAACGTTTTGAGATATTGTGCTGTATATAAATTTTGGCCCCATCTCTCAATGTTGAAGAATGACTTAAAAATTATAGTATCCGGATCCAGATCTTCACCAAAATCGATTCAATTCGTCCTTGTCACACAACCATGTCCACCAAATTTTGTCCGAATCTGTCCACAACTTTTTGAGATATTCTGTTCACAGACAACAAACAGACAGAGACAGGGGTGAAAACAAACTCCATCCACCTTAGGTGGTGGATGTTAATATATAAAGGTACACTACAAGAAAAGAGCACACAAACAACAACAACAACAACAACAACCAGAGCCATGACAACTGTAGCAAGAACAATTAAGTGTTATAAAATATACTTTTTGAATGTGTTTCACTTAATTTTACATTGGCATAGAGAGTCACAAATAAATATGCGATACGTTTGTGACGTGCAACAGGTCTTTTGATTAAAGCAGTCAGCGAAGCGACAACATGATAAAGCATGATCACAACAGTCAATCAACCCCAAAGAGTTTTATGACAAGCCAGTGTGTTTAGAAGCATACATTCCTGATCAATATTGGTTGACATCACCAACACCTCTCTGTTTCTCTGTCATGTTCCAAATCTGCATTCCATGAACCCAGCCAGCCACAAAATATTTGTTGCCATCCAGGCTCTTATAAGCTTTTATTGTTTCCTTGTGAAGTCTGAAGAAGTGTTTACTAGATAATTATAGACATCAGGGTAATGTTTGGTCAGGCAGTTGCTCTGCATTTGAGTGCCTTTCCATGGGGGTCAGAAAGTTTCCTGGCAAGCTGTAGGGATCTGACCCCAGCAACTTCAAATTACCTCCACCACCGAAGGTGGGTTGTTTATTTTTATATATATATATATATATATATATATATATATATATATATATATATATATATATAAAAAATATATATATATATATATATATATATATATATATATATATATATATATATATATATATATATTTTAATTTTTCAAGTGATTCGTCACCATTGAGAGATGGGGCCAAAAACGACTTATAGCATGATATTTCAAAAAGTTGTGGACGAGTTGTGTCAAAACTAGGTGGACGAGATAGATAGGTTACAAGAACAAGCAGATTCGATTTTGGTTCAGGTCCGGATCCAGATCTGGCCCATCAGTGGGATACAAAACGTAAACTGTTCAGCCTGGTGGAGGTATGCGCTCTACTGAGTGCCGTTCTATTTTTTGGATGTAATTGGTGCCTGCTCTGCTCATCTAAATGACCAACATTAGATAAGTTAGAGCCACTTCCAGTTGAAGATATTTCTCCAAACATTTTGAGCGATTCAGATAATCTGGATTGTTTACAATCTGGAAGACCTACAAAATTGTGGACCACCAGGTGTTCACATCACCAGCTTACATCAGTGAGAAAACTTTATAAAGGATGGCATGCTCAAAAAATAATAATAATAAAAAGTAAATGGTGGCCTCTGCTGGAGCTGCACTATTAATGCAGTTTTTGATTAAGTACGAGTCCATCGATTAGTAAGCATGCTACTGCCCGCTGAAGAAATCAATGTTATAAAGTTGTACAGGTTACTCAATCTGTGCATTCTATTTTTGTCGACTTAAAGCAGGTAATCGTACTATGTAGGTTTAAGATTGGGGCAGAAGATATTCCAGTTTTTGAGTACTAGACAGCAAGAAAACATTTATTTGAACATGAACAATATTTGTGTGCTTCGTGATAAAAATATAAATTTGGAAAAATAAAGAAAGAACTGATATCCATCAGAAAGTTCACACATGGTTAAACATATGTAGGAAAAGGTAATTCTGCCCATCTAATCTACACCAATTGGAATAGTATGTCCACCCCAACATTTTCAGCAACCCAATGACAACTCTTTCTAATGCTTGAAAGAATTGATCAAGCATGTGCATATGCAGTCTGCCAACATTGACGTTTTAAAATTACTATTACTTATTGTTTTCATTTTTAATTACAGGGAAGGGGGATTGGTAGATGAGGCACACACAAAAAGGGATAGCAGTAAGTGAATTGGAAGGGGAAATGGCAAAACATAGAGGAGGAGCACACAGCTCAGCACACAATGCCAACTGGGCCGGTTGGTACATGCACACGTGGTCCCCACATCACCACGAACGCCAAGGCTCAGAGAGTGTTTCCTCATTTCGGAGTAGTTACGAAGCACAATCGCATGCCATAGCTGGCACAGTGAGAGCCGATCCCTGCGAGTTAGAACACAGCAAGTAGTACACTGTGGAAAAACAATAAGACTTCAACAATTCGTTAAAAGTCACAAAAAATTGAAAAATTCCACACAACCCGACTTCAAACATATCGAGGTGACTGCACTCACAGCTTATATTAATCCATTTTCCTTTTGATGACAGTAACGATATACAGTATTTTAATTAACAATGGCACTTAGTAGTTGGTAATTCCACAAGTACTTCGATAAAAGGTAGTTGTACAATTGGCAGTTCCACAAGAAAGTTTCAAGAGATCACTAAGAACAAACAGACCTGAAAGGTAATCTGCAGTTCATTGGCCTAGTCTCCAGAGTTAAATTGCTTGAATCTGAACATTAAGAATTCTGTATTAAAGTTGCAGAGTGTGATATAAATATCACTAATACTTCAAATGATGATGATCTGTTATCACAAAATAATTTTGTAGATTAATTTTTTAAAAAGAAAATGTGGGAGATCTTGCAAAGATTGTTGTTACATATACCCATACATGGCATGTACAAGCAAAGTAAAGAGAGGATATGGGACAAGGATGAAGAGAGCGGACGATTACAGATGCTGAGAGCCTACAGACAAGGGTTATCATTACCTCTGCCACTGAAGGTGGATGGAGGTTATGTTTTCATCCCTGTTTGTGTGTCTGTCTGTGAGCAGAACATATCATTACTTCTGTTGTTGATAGGTACTGCAGTTGAGATTTTGAAGGAGAGATAAGAAGGAGATTGGTTGTGAGTGATTGAATCAAGAGAATAATAAATCAAGGTAAGTGAGGGACCTTACATTTTCAGTAAAAGTGAAGAATAAAAATTACAAAAGCGAGCCAAGTTGAGAGAAGTACCCAAGAAGAAACAATGACAACAGAGTATCATGCAAATATAAAGAAAGAAAAGAAGAAGAAGAAACAAAAAGGAACAAGTTCACTACCAGGGTGAAAAACACGACGACACCTTCTCGGGTTGAAAATTATGACTAAAAGTGGGAATATGAACAAAGAGGGGAACTACAGCTGATGGGACGAATAACTTTGACCACTAGAGTTCATAGAATACCTTATCTTTGCTCTTTACTTCTTCGGGTTCCTTCTTGGCCTTCCGTTTGATTTTGTTTGAACCATATCCTGATGCTGTGTGGACTGTGCTTCCCCGGTGACGGAACCTCTGGTAGCTTGTACATGTTGCTGCATTTGAGCCTGGGGAGTAACTGCTGAAAACTGTCTGTCCAAGTTCTACCTGACATCTTTGTTTCTTTCACATTTCTTTCTAATTTTTATTTCATTTATTTATGTATTTATTTCTTATAATTTTCTTTATTCATTCTAATTCTTGCTTTCTCTTCTCTTTCATCTCTATATTCCTCCCTTTCATTATCTATCTCTCCAAGGAGAAGTGAATTCTTGCAGAAATTTTTCTGTAAGGCTCACTTGGCTGCACCTGGATGGGTTCCAGGGTTGTGGAGTAGCGGCTGAAACCCGAATCCTGTCCAGGCTCCTCCTGATGACTCCATCTTTGCTCTACTTCTTCTGGTTCCTTCTTGGTCTTCTGTTTCATTACCCCAAGCAGTGTTCAGGTGTATAATTAAATCAAAATAAAATAAAATAAATATGGCAAAGGTCATGTTATAAAACATATTCCATAAGTTTACCACTGTTGAGGCAGTGGCTATTACACCACATTATTTAACATGTTACATTCGTTTTCCATGCCTGTCATATATGTGTCCTTTATGACGTCCTTAAAAACAGTGTTTCCTGTTTGGAATGATTTTCATTTTTGGTTGGCTGCCAGCCAGGCAGAGTAAAAATATTATCTCACTCCTCTCTGAGCATGTGTGATCTGGATGAATTCAGAGCCAAAGTACTGCTATTCTACAGGTTTGTTTTCTGATTCATGTTAAAAATATATAACATTCAATTGAAATAAAGTTGTTCCTCAATCATAAACTAATGGTTATGGACAGAGAGACGGACGGACAACCAATTGCTTAACCCACTGCTTCTCGCTTTGTGTGCATGGGGGTAAATATCAAGAGTAACTATGACCTTGGAGGGAATATGCATGGCTAACAGCAACACTATGACATGTGAGAGAGTAAATATGAATAACAAGGGAGTCTGTAAGACATGCTGCCGAAACAACTCAGTCCATCTCCAGGATTATATATCATTAGTAATGATGAGACTATAATCAACAGGAGTAACAAGAACTATATAAAAGTAGTAAGTTTTACTCTCGTGACACTCCTCAATAACCCAAGACTCTTCCTTCAATGGCTGGGATGATGTGGGGAGTATGACTTTTTGGAGGCAGGGTAAGATTAACTTCGACTGGAATGCAGGATTGACTGATTCCCTCCCTTGCATATCTGAATGCAATTCCTCCCACATTATATTATTTTGCTTCTTATTGGGGACTTTTTTCCAGGCCGAAAGCATAAAAAAACAAGTTAAAAAAAAAGACATAAAATATCAGAGCACACATTGTTTTCGTAGTTTTGCTGTATGGAGTTAAAGGGCTAGCCCATATTTATGTACAACTAAAATGGCGGCCAGTCTACCAGTCGGCTATCTTTGACCAGATGGTCGGCCAAAAAAAAAAAATGACATGCTCGTGTAAGCAATCATTCATTATCTGTGTGCCAAGTAGGAACAACATTGGTAAATGCTTGTCCGACAAATGGTTGAGGACATGTTCAACATCAGTTTTTTTTTTACAACTAAAATGGCCGCCAGTTGGCCATCTTTGATCACATCATGAAACAAAATGATGTGCATATGTATACCATCATGTGTTGCCTTTGTGCCAAGTAAAAATAAAATCGGCCCATACATATCCGAGATATGGTCACGGACGCACGCATGGATACGAAAATTGAGACCAATGCATAAGCCCCTGTTTCAGACCAAGTCCAACGGAGGCTAAAATGTCAGCAATTTAACAGGCTTGTTAAAACATGCTAAAGTCGTTCAGGTAAGGCATGATGTCAGTTCCCTGCCCAATGAGCAGAGAATGGCAACTTAAATACCTGCAGGTTATTTTTAGAAATAGAGCCCAGACCACCTTGCCTTAGAGCACAAGCCTTGCTTTGCAAACACATTGGCAATGCATCTCAAGGGCATACAGATAAGGTGCTCAAGGGAAGATAATCCAGTTGTTTTATCCTTCTTTTTGTGCAAACCTCACATACTAGTTGTGCATCCCTCATGCAAAAGAAAGTCTATGATAGTGTTTGTAAGAATGGGCTACATGCTACTATTATGAAAAATGTTCAACTATCATACGAGTCAAGCAATGGCTTGACTATGAAGTTCATATGATGCTGACTGCAGGAAACGAATTAATTATTACATCCTATTAGCATACCTTTCTGAAAGGCATTCATACAATCCATGATCAAGAAGAATCAGTTCAGCTTTTCCATCGCTCCCCTTTCTTACCAGCACTGCAGTGGCACAGGCAGATTATTTCACAACACTGAAACATGGCATAAAACAGACATAATAGGACAGACAAAGAAGAAACAGGAAATATCCTTCCAAAAGTTTACCATTCCCAGGGTGAGGATCTGCATGAATAAATCCTGTCATGAAGATTTGTTCGGCAAATGCCCGGATTAGCTTGTCTGCCACCTGCAAGTACAGACAGTTAGCAAGCTGTGTTTTAGTCCCTAAAACTTTGTGTCTCACCATCCAGTGTTCAATTGCTGTAATCATCGACTCAAACTCAGGTAGAAACAAGAGATTACAAAGAAGGCAGAAAAAGAAAAAAACCTATAATGGCAAATCAACACCCTCGGTCTCATTGCAAGTGCAACGTACTCTACATAATACAAATGCAAAAGTGGTGGAACTTTGAAACAAACCCCCTCCATATATCATACCCCCTCTCCTCTCCTGACTTCAACCTGGTCAAAAAGCTTTTGCCTGTTCTTCTCTTGCACTCTCCACCCTCACTTTCAATTTAGAACCCATCTCACCCCTCCCTACCCCCTCCCATTTTGTATATATATATATATATTGCTCCTCTAATCAGTACACCAACTGTCTACATAGAAACTTCATTCACTTACATCTTGTAGGCTGAGCCCTTGCTTGGAAATATCAGCAATATTTGTGACTTTGCATCCATCACAATAATCTGCTGTCAGTACACGCTGCATTCCACACACAGACAGTACACAGCACTCTCAATATGAGTTTGACTTCATTTTTAGTGAAATACTGTTATGTCATTTTCTTAATTTCTTGCAAGCCTTATAATGGGGTAACTTAGCTAAATATAGCATAACAATTGTACATTTTGTGAGGAAAGCACCAAATTTGGCACACTGGTAGCCTATCATATTATGAACAGATTTGGATATTGGGTGATCTCAAATTCAGCCGCTGATGGCTGTGGCAGCCATTTTCCACTGCCATCAAAAATTTGAGATGGCCCAATATCCAAATCTGTTCATAACATGATAGGCTACTAGTGTGCCAAATTTGGTGCTTTCCTCATAAAATGCACAATTGTTATGCTAAGTTGCCCCACTATTATGGATTCCTCGAATAAGGGGAATTTCATCTCTTCACTGGCCAGAAGGAAATTGGTTCCTTTATACCTCTTTCACACTGAAAAATCAGTGATGAGCCAAGGGGCTATCCTGCTCACCACCCCTCCAGCTTAACCAAGATTTGCAGACCCATGTCAGGACTTGTTTTGCATGGTGTTTGTGTGCTGTGTCGATGCATTGATGACGTAAAGTTATGTTCATAGAGCGGACAAACAGACGTTTTCGGTTTTATTGTTTGATTCATGTTGCAATTGTATGCATTATATAGACATACTCACGTTGTGTACTTTTATAGATGTATGCACATTCTAACAGCACCTACTTGATAAACACCCACATTCTAAAAGAACGTACTTCGATGTACTCAAATTCTAATTGTACATACTTTATAGAGATACTCGCATTCTAATTGTAATACTTTATAGAGATACTGTACTCGCATTCTAATTGTAACACTTGAGAGATACTCGGTTGAAAAAATAAAAGCTAATGTGCAATACTGGCTACCACCAGGTGACGTTTGTGGCCTCTGTGAGCACATTATGTGCCGACAGACAAACAGATAAGCAAACTAATAAACAGACCCAAATGCAATACCATCTGATGGGGGCAAAAACCTAAATAAATGTATGGCATTCAATGAAAAATCCATCTTTATCTTAGATTACAAAGTTTGGATTATTACCTTGGTTGTCTTTTTCCAGTGCACCTTTGGCACCACGACAAACTTGAGATGTTTTAATTCTTCATAACAGCGCTCTGCATTCCTGCCTTCATGCTCAAAATCCAATTCCTGTGCCAACGTTTCCTTTAAATCCTGTGATGTAATATAGCAGGAGATCTCAAGGGAGGTCGGTCAAGAATGATTTTTTGACAAATATTTATAGGAAAATAGTTATAAATTGACCAAGCAATACTTTTTTATTGACTATAGTATCCAAGTAACAACAGCACGTGTGCTTCCTCCATTAAAATATCGAGTTCCTTGTCGTCCTCCCCTCATCACTTTCTTAATATGGGATGAATTCCATCTCACCAAGATGGGCACATAAGTGCTATTCGGCTTACCAAAATTAGTCGATTGGAAAACTAATGATATGTTGGGATTGGAGAGGGGGGGGGTAAAACATGTTACAACAACAAGTACATGATTAAATCTTAAGAACCAGCAAAGGCATGACCTGGTGAGCTTGTTCTTACTCTGAGTACCCAGCGAAACCCAAAGCTGGGATGCATGTACGCAACCAGATCCAGTAGAACTTCCAATGTCCTTAAGTCACCATCAAAACGATCTCTCAAATCAATGTACTGCACCTGCAAGTCCACACACCTGAGCACCTTCAGTAAACACGACAGAGTTTCTGTAAAATTGCTGAAACATTAATCGAACTTGTCTTGCCTCAGTTGTTATGGTAATATAAAGTAGAATTGAAGCACAAATATCAAGAGCTGAATCATCAGAACAACATGCACATGTGAATCACTAAATACACGCATTGGATTCTAAGGTTTTGGCTTGGAATTTTCAGTCAAAATTAAAGGAACACTATCAAAGCTGGAATGTGATTAAAGCATTGCTAGAGTTTTCAAAGAAAGTAAATCGACACGTTCAATGTTTTTAATTTACCTTTACAGCAACTGGGGTGCCATCCTCAAGTTTGGCCTTGTGAACCTGAGCCAGGCTGGCAGCAGCAAAAGGTTTATACTGAAACTCTTGGAAGAGCTCTTGAGGGGTCATCTGGAAATCCTCAAGGAACAAGGCTTCAACCTGGAGTCAAATATGGGCACAATAAGTGACAGGATAAATAAACGAGTTGAACAAAGTCAAACAGTAAAACGAAAAATTAGTTGAACCAATTCTTTCACATTTTGAACCATCTGATAGTGACCTCTTCTTAGATGTCATCACCTTCATGATCAAAGTGGTCCTAGTTATTCCTTTCCTTTGGCTTACAGGATGGTAGTAGCCAATTCTCCTTGCAATGTCATGTGGCTAAACCATTGCAGTTTCCTCTTCTGTAGTTTTGCCAAACGTGAAAACAATTCCTCCATTTCTGAATTGATTTTAGCTCATACCTATTCATTTGTGCGTTGGGCTCTTTACCATATTTGCAGTAGCTTTCCTAAACACCTGATCTCAAAAGCTTGGATTCTTTTTATTTTTCTTTCTCTGCCATGAATGTTCAAGCTCCAAATCCATAAAATGCTGATGAGATAACGACACCATGGAGCAGTCGAATTTTGGTTTTGAGTGATTTAGTTCTAATGGTCTATTCCTGATGTAAGGGCTGGCAGAATGGCTGAGAGGTACACACACTTGCCTCTAAGCTGTTATGTATAACTATATATATATATATATATATATATATATATATATATATATATATATATATATATATATATATATATATATATATATATATATATATATATATATATATATATATATATACACACATACACACATGTCGCGGGGCTGGGCAGTAATTTAAGACCCCCCCCCCCCGGCCCAGTTGTGGTGGATTGGCGGTGAACACCAAGCAGCCCAGATTGCCAAGCAGTTTTCCTTAGGAGGCGGACACATGATCCTCAGAAATTATAGTGTGCGTGGGAGGGACAGGGCGGCACTGGCGGAGCGACGGAAGCATAGCACAAGGGGTTTATACTCAAGCCCACGGGTCGCCAAGCTGTGGCCCGCGGGCCACATGCGGCCCCTTAGACGGACTTATGCGGCCCGCGGTGCCATATTAAGTTTACATTACAATGCGGCCCGCGATACTGCCAATTTGTCAGGGTCAATGATCAAGGCGTTCTGTAATTTTTATGATGATTTTGATTCACATTAGACACGTGTTTTTTAACACGATTATTCATTTATCTTATTCGTTGGCAAGAAAAATATATTCAGCACTAATTTTTGTTTAAATTTCCGCATATTAATTTTTTTTTTTTCCGGAATTTAGCGTCCTTTTTTGGGTGCGGCCCTCCGCCCCTCGCCACTTTTGTGGCCCTCTGCCCAAAAAGGTTGGAGACCCCTGCACTCGCTCCATAACAAATACACAGACATAGCAACTTAAAACAAATTGGGATTAAAAAAAATAGACAAATATTTACAAGGGACAATAATTCAGAATGTAATAATACGTGAGGTAAAGTAAGCCTAAAGTTGAGGCACCTCAACACACAGATACAAGGGAAAAACAAAACAAAAGCAAATCCTCCCTTTATTCTGGCACTTAGCTTTGTCCAGAGGTGGTCTTTATTAAACTTTGCGTTCGAGGTGCTTCATCCTGCGGGAGGGAAGACGCGCCCAAAATGGCGCCGAGCCGCTCTTTAGGCGGGAAACGTACGTGAGGTAATTCGTGAGGCAATATTCAACGCCAGGGCTCACCAACCGCCGTGTGGCTTTCTCGTCAATCGTGCTTGCCGGTGCCACAGCTTTGCAGAATGGCGCCACCTCTTTCAGTGATACACACGAGGCTTCGAAGTCGGTCGCATGACCAGCCAAGAGTCAATGACCAGCGTCTTGCTCCACCATGTGAGCCAATTCACCTCAGCACGAATATGAGAATCATGTAGTCTTCTTCATGCGTCGAAGGAAAGTCAGCCGTAATGCCCTGACTTACACGCCATCTCCTAGCTCCGTCGTCTCTCGACCGTGTCCATCATACCGAACTAAACCACCAAAACAAAAAACCTCCTCACTTCTTCCACTTCGGGGCGTAGCTTACTAACATGAAACCCGGGAAGGCGGGGCTTCTGCCTGCTCGGCACGTTTTGCTGGCTTGTTGTTATGGTTGTGGTTGTTATTCATGGCTGGCTTGTAAATGCAAAAACATAGGGAAAGGTCACAAGAGGCAATTACACACTGGAGGAAATTGGTCTTAATCCCTATCCAATTAACACAGCACCAACCGCCCCCCCCCCCCTTAATCCCTGGATTTTTTTTGCAATTGAGGCCAAAGCAACATAGGCCAAGAGAGTGTGAAAATAACATGGACTCCTCTTACTTGTATTACAAATTTTAAGAGTTCTGAAGGGCCACTCACGATACCCTCTCCTACCACCCCTGGGAGCGGCACTACACGGCACACATTTACGAAGATAATTTGCATCGCCCTATCTTTGGAACTCCTGGTAAGGAGGGCAAATGAAGTAGCTACTACCTTTGCCATATGACCAGTGGCCCCCTTGCCAAGTTTGGATGGTTGAGATCGCTTATGCCTGTTGTTGGCTTAGCGATTATGGGGGCTGGCTTGGGAACTTAGGGTCCTGAGTTAGAGCCCCGTTTGCTGCTGAATTAACACCAAGTGGGGTTGACTCAGCCTGTCATCCTTCCAAGGTCGGCAAAATAAGTACCAATGTACTGGTAAAGAGACACATCAGCAGCACAGATAAACCCCAACAAAATGATAGTTACCTGGTAGCCAAGCTGTGAAAAAGAAAAAAAAAAAGAAAAAGAAAAAGAAAAAAAGAAAAAAAAAGAAGAAAAAAAAAAAAGAAAAAGAAAAAGAAAAAGAAGATCGCTTCAGTAACGACCGAATACATCGACATCAGAAAGACAGATACTAAATTGCATATTTTAGTGTAATGGGACTGAAGACAGATTGCCAGGGCTCACAGGGGCCCCACTGGGCAACTATTGTCTTTTGCATTGAGGCCCCAAATCACTAACGCCACCTCTGAATGTCCACAATCTAATGCTGACAGATGGATCCCAAGCGTAAGGCCCAGTCACACATTGACGTTTAAGCCAGCTTATGCCGATTTTTGAAAAATTTGTGTAAAACGCTGGTACACGTCGAATACGTTATGGGTAAGTTTTGATAACATTGAGAGCACGATGAAAAACACTGCCATACGTCGTAGTACGCTGGTTTTAAACGTTGTACTTTTCGGTTGGCCTCAAATTTTCCATGCTTGAAATTTTAAGACTTATGCCAGCGTATGACTCACACGTTCCGCATAACGCTGGCCATAAGTTGTAGCC
Organism: Eptatretus burgeri; assembly: GCF_056783735.1. Classification (NCBI taxonomy): domain Eukaryota; kingdom Metazoa; phylum Chordata; class Myxini; order Myxiniformes; family Myxinidae; genus Eptatretus; species Eptatretus burgeri. Next base: position 45,176,941 of record NC_140967.1, read on the forward strand.
ACGTTACGCGATCGTCAACACGCGTTAATTGTAAGTTGCTCATAAGTCGAAACATGTCGAGGTAATGTTTAGCGTACCCGAAACTTATTTCTAACCTATGAGTAACGTGTTGTAGGCACGTTACGCGATCGTTCACACGTTACTTGTAAGGTACTCACAAGTCGAAACACGTCAAGATAATGGTTAGCGTCACTGTTCCAGACTCCCTGGGATTTTTTTCTTCTTCTTCTTCGGT
>NC_140967.1:45184675-45294675 GCF_056783735.1 Eptatretus burgeri
GCACCAGACAAGGCATCCGTCCACACTTTATGACCTGCGGATACACGGGGTCCACGAATAATGGGACCCCACAGTACTTTGAGACATAAATTCAAACAACCACGCATACACCAAGACAATCCAAACAAGAACCACACTTTCTTTAGGTGGGCATACATTTCCACCAATATTTAACAAATACATTGAAAACGAGAAGGGTACTCGGTAGAGCGCATAGCTCCACCAAGTAATGCCTGATCCTCGAGAACATATCGGGCCCAATACATTTTTGAAATCTCATTTTTAGCCCTAACTCTAAATGGTGAAGAATCACTTTAAAAATTAAATAATTCTGATATCCAGATCCGGATCCGAATATTCACCAAAATTGATTCATCGTGATCACACACCCAACCAGTCCACCAAGTTGAATCCGGATCTGTCCACAATTTTTTGAGATATTGTGCTGTATATTAGTTTAGCCCCATCTCTCAATGGTGAAAAAAAATTATCGGATCCGGACTCGGATCTTCACCAAAATTGAAACAATTCTTCCTTCTCTTGTGCCCAATGTGTCCACCAAGCTTCGTCTGAATCAGTCACCAACTTTTTGAGATATCGTGCTATATAATCATTTTTGGCCCTATCTCTCAATGATGAAGAATCACGTAAAACATTTTCGGAGTCGGATCGGGATTGGGATGCTCACCAAAATCTAATCACTTCGTCCTTGGCACACACCGAACCTGTAAACAAAATTTCATCCGGATCTGTCCACTACTTTTTGAGATATCCTGCATACAGACAGACAGACAAACAAAGACACCACCACCATTGGGACCATACTCTGTGCAGAGCGTTGGTGCTGCTTAAGCAGTCTCCTTGGCTGTTGGATACAATCCTGGACGGGTCGCCACTCCGACACAGAAACAGACAGAGAGGGGTGAAAACGTAAGCTTTCACTTTCGGTGGTGGAGGTAACAGATTATTTGTCTGTAATCCATTTAGTAATCCTTGCTATAATTCTCAGACCGGTGTGTATGTATGTATGTATGTATGTATGTATGTATGTATGTATGTATGTATGTATGTATGTATGTATGTATGTATGTATGTATGTATGTGTGTGTGTGTGTGTGTGTGTGTGTGTGTGTGTGTGTGTGTGTGTGTGTGTGTGTGTGTGTGTGTGTGTGTGTGTGTGTGTGTGTGTGTGTGTGTGTGTGTGTGTGTGTCGCGCTACTCCTCCTTCCGTTCTTTTTTTCCGTATCCATTGTTGAGGCTGTACAAGAGCTAACACAAAACGCACAGCAAGGGGGGCACGAGACAAGAGGGGCGGAAGAGGGGAGAACAAAACAGTGGGGAAGAGAGACATGAGGAGATCTGTGGAAGGAAGAGTGATGGGGGCAGGGAACACGGGGTATACTGTACAAGATGGACATTACAGGGACTTTCAGGAAGAAAAGCAGGGAATTTGAAGGAGGTGGGTTTGGGGTGGATTAACGGGGGTAGAAAAGATCGAGGTTTTGGATGGGGGAAGATAAGAGGTGGTGGTGAACAACTGTTTAAGGCCTGGAGGGAAGAATGGGATTGAACAATGTGTGGGAGTTTAAACTCCAAAGGCGGGAAAAGAGAGGAATAAGAGTGAAGGTGAGCAGTGATTACATCCAGACTTGCATAGGATCACTATGACCCCAATTAGTGTATTTTTTTTATCTTTGCCAGTGGTCTTGAGGGGTGATAAGGTGTGGGGGGAATTCTCCATGTAAATGTGTACTGTGTCGCACCACTCCAGTTGGGAGAGGGTACCACGAGTGATGCTTCAGTGCCTTTACAGTGCAGTATTCCTGTCCCCACGGTTTCCTGTGCAATGAGGTGTTTTGTATTATAGGCAGTCGGTATGCTTTTCCTTCAAGCACATAACCCGGGTTTTGTATTTTTTTTTTTTATTTCGGGAGCGATTGAGGCAGCTGTCAGTTGCCTATACATTACACTGCCCAAATGAAGGTGTGCGTCAGAAGAACGTGTTGCATGCTTAGATCGCCCATCGGGCAGGTACTCTGATCGTCTTAGTAATCCACTCACAGTGGCCCTTCTCATCATCAGCTCGGAACCCATTCATCATCGACGTTTCGACACTTTATTCCCAGAACCACTGCCTGAGTGGCGGATGGATGATCTGCCACATCATTCGATTCTTAGAAGACTCGTGCAGAGTCTTGTCCGAGGGAAGCTGAAAAACTTCAGAACGGGATATTCATAATAGTGCAAGAAACGCCAACATTTCATTACTTTTCAATATACAAGCAAAAATAAGTTTGGAAACGTTTTTTTTTTCTGACAGACTGTAAATACTTGTTTAATTTTTAAAAAATGATTTATCCAACTATTGTATCTCTTAATAACTTTTTGTACACGAGTCAGAAATAACGCAAGACATTATGAGACATCAATATACTTTAACGGGAACGACAAGGAACATATCAACGCAGCACATCGAATTTGAACTTGGGATCACAGCATCATGGGGGGGAAGTTCTCAAAAACGAGAACAGGCCAGCACACTGATGAACATGCAGCATGCTTGCCCAAAACAGTCACATTGTACATGTATACGGATTACAAAATAATCATCCGAAGGGTTGTAAGAGGTTAAAAGGGACAAGACAACATGTACCGTGTGGGCACTTGCTTGACGTCACTGTTTATATGGAAAATCCTTGGCAACTGACGCTTGGCACAGAACATTGCGAGTTGATATCGACACGAGGAGATCTGCCATGAGACATGGAGGTGAGAACTTGCTGTGATAAAAATATAAATATGTGAGAACAATGTATTACAGTTCATGTGGATCTCAATGTCACAACACACGTGCCAGCAAAAATGACTGGAGTCTTTCTTTATTCTCTTATCTACAAGTACTTGTTCTGGGTTAGTACAGAGCCTTCCCTTCAGTCTGTCCACCCCACCTCAACAAAACAATCTAATCTGATGTCCTGCTTGGGTGGTCATGAAATTCTGCAATTTGAATGGTTTATATAAAATGGTGAATGTACTGGGAGTGTGGGGAGGGGGGGGGGGTTGGCAGGGGGCTAAAATTGAGGGAAGAAAAAAAAATGAGAAAAGGAATAGAATAAACGACAAGGAAGAGCATGGAGAGGATGAGGAAAAAGGGAAAGGTTGGGAGGAGATAAAAGCAAGGCATTGGATGGGGGATTGTTAAAGTTTCTACACATATGCGCACGCACGTACACCATGATGGAGCTCGAACGTAAATCATGTACGAGGCAAGGACATCAGGAGTCATCGGTGTACTGTACTTTTGAATGAATTACAAGGGCATTACCGATTAGTACACTTTGGACGTAACAACATGCACATGATTTGAACCCGAGATTGTTGCAGCATGAGCCATAGGATCAGACCTGTGAACACCAACCAGGCCGGTCCATGATCAATCAAAAGAGTTAAATTCAATTAACATGCATAAAAACTAAAGGAGAAAGAAAAAAATAAACGGAATGAACACATTCGCATTACGTCTCCAACAACGTCGCTTCTCCTTCATAACATCAAGTCTCACATCAATGTCATCCTTACCATGTCACCATAATCACATCATCGTATCTGAACGAGATGTTACATCTCACGGAAGTCACCATTGTATCACATCACGTCTCACCAACATATCGTGTCACACACGTCACGTCTCACCAACATATCTCATTACACAAGTCACGTCTCACCAACATATTTCATCACACATGTCATGTCTCACCAACATATTTCATCACAGACACGTCACGTCTCACCAACATATCTCATCTCACACACACACGTCACGTCTCACCAACATATGTCATCACACACACGTCACGTCTCACCAACATATGTCATCACACACACGTCACGTCCACCAACATATCTCATCACACACACACGTCACGTCCACCAACATATCTCATCACACATGTCACGTCTCACCATCTCATCACACATGTCACGTCTCACCAACATTCATCACATGTCACGTCTCACCAACATATATCACACATGTCACGTCTCACCAACATCTCATCACACATGTCACGTCTCACCAACATCTCATCACACATGTCACGTCTCACCAACATCTCATCACACATGTCACGTCTCACCAACATATCACACACACGTCACGTCTCACCAACATATATCACACACGTCACGTCTCACCAACATATGTCATCACACACGTCACGTCTCACCAACATATGTCATCACACACGTCACACCAACATATCATCACACACGTCACACCAACATATATCATCACACACGTCACACCAACATATATCATCACACACGTCACGTCTCACCAACATATCTCATCACACAAGTCACGTCTCACCAACATATATCATCACACACGTCACGTCTCACCAACATATCACATCACACACGTCACGTCTCACCAACATATCTCATCACACACGTCACGTCTCATCAACATATGTCATCACACACGTCACACCAACATATCTCATCACACACGTCACGTCTCACCAACATATCTCATCACACACGTCGCATCAACATATCACATCACACACGTCACGTCTCACCAACATATCTCATCACACACGTCACGTCTCACCAACATAGGCCATCACACAAGTCACGTCCACCAACATCTCATCACACGTCACGTCCACCAACATATCTCATCACACGTCACGTCCACCAACATATCTCATCACACGTCACGTCCACCAACATATGTCATCACACATGTCACGTCTCACCAACATCTCGTCACACATGTCACGTCTCACCAACATATATCACACATGTCACGTCTCACCAACATCTCATCACACATGTCACGTCTCACCAACATCTCATCACACATGTCACGTCTCACCAACATATCACACACGTCACGTCTCACCAACATATATCACACACGTCACGTCTCACCAACATGTCATCACACACGTCACACCAACATATATCATCACACGTCACACCAACATATATCACACACGTCACACCAACATATATCATCACACACGTCACGTCTCACCAACATATCTCATTACACAAGTCACGTCTCACCAACATATATCATCACACACGTCTCACCAACATATCACATCACACACGTCACGTCTCACCAACATATCTCATCACACACGTCACGTCTCACCAACATATCTCATCACACACGTCACGTCTCACCAACATATCTCATCACACACGTCACACCAACATATCTCATCACACACGTCACGTCTCACCAACATATCTCATCACACTTTACGTCTCATCAACATATGTCATCACACACGTCACACCAACATATCTCATCACACATGTCACGTCTCACCAACATATGACCACACGTCACATCTCACACGTCACGTCTCACCAACATCTCATCACACATGTCAAGTCTCACCAACATCTCATCACACACGTCACGTCTCATCATCTCATCACAAGTCACGTCTCACCAACATATCTCATCACACACGTCACGTCTCATCAACATATGTCATCACACGTCACGTCTCACCAACATCTCATCACACGTGTCACGTCTCACCAACATATATCATCACACACGTCACGTCCACCAACATATCTCATCACACATGTCATCTCACCAACATGTCATCACATGTCACATCTCACCAACATGTCATCACACATGTCACATCTCACCAACATATATCATCACACATGTCACATCTCACCAACATATATCATCACACATGTCACGTCTCACCAACATATATCATCACACACGTCACGTCTTACCAACATATACCATCACACACCCCGCACCACGTCGTTCCCAGCCCGATGCAGCTCTCTCTGGTGTCACGACATTCCCAAGTGAGAGTGTTCACGGGTTTGACCGCCGAACCCACGTTCTCCCATTCCAACCACTCACAATAATCAACGTGGGTGAAGGAACAAGAAAATGGTCCGAATCTCTCAAACAGGTGATCTCGTCTTCCACACATTCAGCAAGCAACTTGCTAGCGCTCGCCAAGCCAGCCGTCCCTTATCAACAATTTCGAACAGAGTGCTTAAGCCGCTTGGCGAGCTCGCGACAAGAAACTTGGTAACTGAACAAACCCCGTTCACGGCTCGTATCAACCAACGTTCATATCCTCTCACTGCGAGGCAGTTCAGGGTTAGTGGCACAAAATCTGACATTTCCACTCACCAAGTGACGCATAATTCCGCGAATCTTACTCTCACTTCACTCAGCACATCACACCCTCCTCAGCACGCCGCCTTATGAATGTCAACCCCGCTCCACATGACCAAGCACAGCACACTGTGATCGGCACGTCACGTGACGTGACGTCATCGGGCGGCAATGATCACAATGAAGTAAATTATTTATTTGTTTTTATTTATTTATTTATTTTAAAACGGCGGCGCTCTCCCTGTATTCTATTTGCAATGCAAATCAAAATATCTCATTTTATAAATCCACTTTTAATTGCCTTCGGTGCATCTTGAAGATCTATTCTGTCAATAACATATGTACGATTATTGAGAATTTTTTTACGGCTTCATCAATATTGCCGGCTCGATGTTGATATTATTTTTTATCACCTTTATTATTTTTATCAAGCGTTCTTCTAAGTTTGTAATTCGTTTGTTTTTTACACTCGTTTGGAAGGTTGCGGGAAAGACAACAAAAACGTTTTGATCATAAAAAAAAATGATGTTCTTTGGAACGGTGTATAAGGCAAATTAACTGTTTAGTATTGCAAGTTTATTTTTATTTATTTTTTTTCACCTAATTTCGACAATATGTTGTTCTGAATCATTAATATACAACTTCCATGCAGTATATTTTCTCATGTGGTTAAAATTGTCATCATGTTCAGACACACGATGACTATGAGGCGTGATGTTGATGTGTGTTCGAGACAAAAATGATTCGACATCCTTTGGCCTAGTTGCATGCTTCAGCCTTGTAAACTTGGTGTGATTTTTCTTCGATTTATCATTCTTTCTCTTTAGAAATCCCACTTTGACGAATAACAATAATGGTTTTGTTATTTTAATGAATAAGCCTCGTGTTCTAAATCAACACAACTCATGTTAAAACGATACATCGATTGATGTGAAATATGATAATTGTTATTAAATTCAGGATTGTGTTCCGTTCCCAAATTCCTTGTCGAGCGCTCGCCGAGCGGCTTAAGCACTCAAGCAAGTTCTCCGTTGGAAACCGTTGATAAGGAACGGCTGGCTTGGCGAGCACAAGCTAGCCGCTTGGTAACTGAACAACCCCTGACGATAGAGGTCCCTCAACGTCCGTGTCGCTGATAACATGAATATGATGTAAATTAACCATTGTTTGGATATATTTAACGTGGCTCTCGAATTGTCCGATGAACGGAAGGTTTCCAAAGCTTTAAACTTCTTACAATTACCTGTCAACATCACAGGTGATTTATAAATGGCGGCGCGCTGGAGCAGCGAGAATGTCGTGGCGGAATATCGGGATGCAAAGGTAAATCGTTATAAAGTTTGTGTTTTCTGGGCTCGTTATGTTGGAATAAAGAACCGATAGTACATGCGGCTCTGAAATGCGGATACACATCGACGTGACGTTCATGCATGGAGTTTACAAAATGATTGCAGTTTGTCGACCAGAGGCACAGGCTCCTCGCTTGGTGGTGCTCGGGGGTCCTCGGCCCGGTGGTGCTCGGGGGCCCTCGGCCCGGTGGTGCTCGGGGGCCCTCGGCCCGGTGGTGCTCGGGGGCCCTCGGCCCGGTGGTGCTAGGGGGCCCTCGGCCCGGTGGTGCTAGGGGGCCCTCGGCCCGGTGGTGCTCGGGGGTCCTCGGCCCGGTGGTGCTAGGGGGCCCTCGGCCCGGTGGTGCTCGGGGGCCCTCGGCCCGGTGGTGCTAGGGGGCCCTCGGCCCGGTGGTGCTAGGGGGCCCTCGGCCCGGTGGTGCTAGGGGGCCCTCGGCCCGGTGGTGCTAGGGGGCCCTGTGCTCGGGGGCCCTCGGCCCGGTGTAATGGCAGGTATAACTTATGGCCTTGTAAGTTAGTTGAGACCAAAGTGGTCTTCATTTCATGAATCGTTTATCAGGCCTTCCCAACACAAACCTCCCAACACAAGCCTCCCAACACAAGCCTCCCAACACAAGCCTCCCAACACAAGCCTCCCAAAACAAGCCTCCCAAAACAAGCCTCCCAACACAAGCCTCCCAACACAAGCCTCCCAACACAAGCCTCCCAACACAAGCCTCCCAAAACAAACCTCCCAACACAAGCCTCCCAAAACAAGCCTCCCAAAACAAGCCTCCCAAAACAAGCCTCCCAACACAAGCCTCCCAACACAAGCCTCCCAAAACAAGCCTCCCAACACAAGCCTCCCAACACAAGCCGCCCAACACAAGCCTCCCAACACAAGCCTCTCAACACAAGCGTCCCAAGACAAGCCTCCCAACACAAACCTCCCAACACAAACCTCCCAACACAAACCTCCCAACACAAGCCTCCCAACACAAGCCTCCCAACACAAGCCTCCCAACACAAGCCTCCCAAAACAAGCCTCCCAAAACAAGCCTCCCAACACAAGCCTCCCAACACAAGCCTCCCAACACAAGCCTCCCAACACAAGCCTCCCAACACAAGCCTCCCAACACAAGCCTCCCAACACAAGCCTCCCAACACAAGCCTCCCAACACAAGCCTCCCAACACAAGCCTCCCAACACAAGCCTCCCAACACAAGCCTCCATTCATGATCTATGTTAAATCCCAGTGGGTATAAATGGGTTTAAGGTCTTGTGTGATGCTTTTAAAAACTAGAAGGGCACTTGGGAGAGCACATACCTCCACCACGTAATGCCTGACCCACGAGAACATATCGACCCCAATACATTTTTTGAAATATCATGCCATACAGTACTATATGGTTTTTTTTTGCCCTTTTAATTTTGAAGAATCACTTTAATAAAAAATAGCTCTTGTATCCGGATTCGGATCTTCACCAAAATCTAATCATTTCTTCCTTGTCACACACCCAAGCTGTCCACAAAATTTCATCTGGATCCGTTCACAACTTTTTGAGATATGTTGCAAACGTACAAAGAGACAGACAGAAAAGGGTCCAAATGTAACCTCCTTCACCTTCGGTGGTGGAGGTAATAGGTGTGTGCTTGTTTAACAACGGTCATTTTTAATTCTATCTTATTGCTTCATTGGAATGTAAAACTTGTATGTTTCTCTCCCTGTAATGTCGTCGTAAGTGTAATATCCAATGTGATGTTTCTTTTCTTAGGCAACTGCGATGTCCATTGACTTTGAAGGCCAGACTGCAGTTTTGTCCGGGTAAGTGGAGGAAACCAGTTTGGTGCGTTGGAAACAAAATACATCGGTACAGTTTGAGAGTGGAGGACTTTGTAATCAAGAAGGGTGAAAAATAATGCTTTATAGTTTGCATCCAACCCCTGTGGCCTGCATTGCACACTGGCACAAGGGTAAAATGGGTTTGCCTGTTTTAAATTATTTATTTATTTTTAACACTGTTCTCAGGCTATGTATACAAAGAGCTTACGTACATTGATCGCCTACGGGTTAACACGATTGGTAGATATCGGTGTGCTCTAACACGAATTACGACAACATTAGTGGACAATGCACGGCAAATGTATTTGAGATTTGAACTTGGGTTCCCTGCATCATGAGCCTGAGGTTCAGATGGGAACATGCACAGATGAACCTGAAGGGTAAAATTATCTAATTTCATGGGGTTCGCAACACGACTACTTTTGCGCATCATATTTGCAAGGTCATTGACAACATATACATGTTGTGCACTGGTGGGATAACCGAGATCAGGTACGTGCACTCACCTCTGAACTGTGAGACCTGGGTTCAAATCTCAACCCGGGGTTTCGCATGTAGGGCGATGCATCGTTGTGTGTGGTGTCCCTCAGATGGATGTTAAATTAGGCATCCCGTTTTCTTGTACCGGTCGTTGTTGAGCGTTAAAATCCCAGCACCCTGAACAAATTGCAAATTACTCCCCGAGTCGGCTTCAGTTGAACGTCAGATCGAGCCAGTGGGTTCATGAAGGACTTGGGCAAAAAGTTTACCCGGTCTATACTGCACGATAAGGTGGGAATAATCGGGGTCATGAAATAAGTAATTGTGATAGATATGTATGTTCATGATTTGAGAGTGGCAGGACAGCTCAGTTGATCGTGTGATTGTTGGCATTCAGTGATAAAGTTTGGGTGTATTTTTGAGAATGTTTGACAAAACTAAAATCTGCCTTTCTGCAATTGAAGTTGATGTTGCCATGTTGTCGACGTCAAAGATCTCACATTATCCTTTTAATATTTCAGTCATTGTGTGTTCCTACCTTTTCAAAATTCTCTGCTTGGGATTGTGTCATTCCTTTGTTGAACATGTTGTAAGTAGGAGTTGAGGCATGGATATGTTGCTTACATTGTGGGCCAAATGACCTTCACCTGCACCTTAATTGCTATGTGACATAATGTTCGGTCATCTTATTAGGATAGCCTAGAATATTATTTAGGATAGCCCAGAATATTATTAGGTGGGGGAAGTGTAGGGGAAACGTTTTCATAGAGTACAAGGAGAGTTGAGGGAGAGATATGAGTAATTTAGAGGAGTAGTGGAAGAAGTATGGAGAGGCGTTTAAGGGAGTTGCAGAAGTTTTGTGTGGAAGGACATCAGGAAAGGGTGCATTGTTGAGAGATACAAGGTATGGTGGATGGAGGAGGTAACAACGGCAATTGGGAAATGAAGGTTTGGAAGAGGATAGAAAAGATCAAGGATAGGGGGAGGCAGCCAGATGTGGTGTTGCTGCTGCACCAGTGTGGGCAGAAGAAGAACGCAGAAAGGATAAGGCAAGGAATGATATGGAAGGGGAGGTGCACAACAAGTTGGAAGAGGATGGTGGGAGGAAGATATAATATATTTGCTCGTGCCAGAGCAGAGGATGGTGAGGACATGGAGGGGGGGGCAGTGATTTATGGGTGGTGGCAGGAGGCCAGTGATAGAGAGGGAGGCAGTATTGAAGGTGTGAGAGGGATATTTCAAAGAGATGTTGAACCGGGAAAGAATCAACGGCATGCTGGAGCTACCGTGTTGTGTGGAGATCACAGAGGAGGAAGTGCGGATGGCAGTGAAAAGGATGAGGAAGGGAACTGCAGCACCAGGCATTGATGTGTGTACAGAGATGATAATTGCAGCAGAAAAAGTCTGAGTCAGATGGATGAAGAGGCTGTTGAGTACATGTATGAGCGATGGTTAAATTGTGGAGGATTGGAGGACAGTGACAATTGTGCTGATATGGAAAGGGAAGGGTGATGTTCAAGATCCAGGGAATGTGCTCCTAAGTCATGTATTGAAGGTGCTGGAAGAGGATTCTCGATGGGAGGATAAGGAAGAGTGTGGAGATGAAAATTGAAGAAGAGCAGCAGGTGTTTAGAAAGGGTTGGGGGAATGATGGATGGGATGTTCATACTAAAACAGCTGGTGGAGAAGAGGTTGGAGGTGCAAGGTGAGATGGCATTGGGATGTGTGGACCTGGAGAAGGCCAGGGACACTGTCCCGAGAGAGCTGGTGATGGTGATACTGAGATCGATGGGAGTGCTGGTAGCATTAGTCAGGTTGGTGGGAGGGATGTACAAGGGAACGAAGGGAAGAGTTTTGGTTGGTCCTGAGGTGTCTGACAAGGTCGTCGTGAACATCGGTTTGAGGCAGCAAAGCTCTCTCAGCCCACTCATGTTTATCATGGTGATGGAGCTGGTAAGCAGGTCAGTTTGAGGTGAAGTATGGGGAGGATGTTTTATGCGGATTATCTGGCTGTTGTGGTGGAGAGTGGGCGGGAGATGCAGTAAGTGCTGGGGGAGTGAAAGGAGTCATTTGGGAAGCATGGGCTGAAGATGAGTATGGAGAAGATTAAGGTGATGTGGGTTCGGCAGCAGAGAAAAGAAATGAATGTCAGGTTAGAAGGGAAGGAGATCAGGGAGGGAAATAGGTTTCAGGATTTGGGAGGAACAGGGAAGATTCTGGTATCTTGTGTAACGCCGGCCTACCTTTACGGTCTCAAGACTGGCACTGACAGAGACAACAACAACAGAGGCCACAGATTTGCGAGAACAACTGGGTCACGAGGAATTGCATGAGTGAAGAGGATGGATGAACTGAAGAAGGAGATTGGTGTGCAGATTAGCTTGATGGGGAGATTGGTGAAATGCCAGCTGAGATGGGCTGGACACATATTGCAGATGGGGGAGGAGAGAATGGCAAAGAGAGTGGATAGATTGAGGGAGCAAGGTAGGAGGAAAAGAAGTAGACTGCGGTTGAGGTGGGAGGATTGTGAGGGAGGTAGAGTACCGTGGTCAAGGCAGGGTAGAAGCTTGGTGCCGTCGGAACTCACCCCTCATAAAGGGAACAACAGAGACTCAAGATTTACAAGTCACATTGGTCTTCTGATGGTGGTGATTTAATGGTAATGATTTGTGATTGTGGTGTCGATGGTGTACTATTGGCCAGTGATTGGTGCCTTTAAAATTAGAATGGGGGTGTGAGCATCATTGGAGCATGATGGCAGGACAGAGCATACTCGTATGATTTGGGATCGAGTGCAAGGTGTGTTTGTATGCAGTTTTCGGTTCCTGTATTTGATCAACCTGGACACGCCAGCCGAGAATGTAAAGAAGATTCCACGGCAAAGCAAGTGGGACGTGGGTGCAGTGCAGTGGAACCGCCATAGTTGCTACAGCCATCTCTTTGCTGCCACTGTGGGTGCCTTTGTTTGCAAATACATAGAATCCTCATTTATTTTATGGTTGGTGGGGTGGGGGGGGTGACCCTTTTGGTAATAAAAAGTGGGTAAATTGCTTCAGAAGACCTTACTTATGACATGATACCAATCTGTTCTCATGAATCCAAGGAATATGTCTTGCAAATCACTACTGACAGATTAGACTGTCAGTGGAGAAGACAACAATGGACTTTTCCAAACAGGAGTTAAAGTGCAAGTTAAACACCATAGGGAAACAAGGTGATATTTCGTTATTATCCTTCGGAGCAATAAAGTGAAGTGTGAGTTACAATAGTTTTACTATTTCTTTTCCTTTTTCAGATACTAGGGGAAAAAAAACCTGTCAAAATGATGGGTGCACAAAACTCAACACAATGCAGAGGATTGCAATACACACAAAGTTATGGATTATGTCTGATTAATTATAATTTACAGTAAGGAAGTGGTATACTAAACATGAATGGGTCAAACTGTTGGGCAGAATTTTTTTTTAATGTGCTTCAGGTGTTGATGTGAAATGCACAAACATATGGTGTAAAATCACAGCCTCAATTGCACCCAAAATTTAAAGGAAAAAAAGAAAAATGTGGGCAGTGTATAAGCACAGAACACTGGCCTGATTGGTCGATGCCTCGAAAAATAAACAACAAAAACTCGGGTTATGGAATTGAGCCAAAACGTGGCTTTTGCTTATGTGCGCCCTCAATTGCGCCAAAAATTTAAAGGAAAAAAGAAAATGTGGGCAGTGTATAAGCACAGAACACTGGCCTGATTGCTCGATGCCTCGAAAAAAAAAAAAGACAAAAACTCGGGTTATGGAATTGAGCCAAAACATGGCTTTTGCGTGTGTGTGTGTGTGTGTGTGTGTGTGTGTGTGTGTGTGTGTGTGTGTGTGTGTGTGTGTGTGTGTGTGTGTGTGTGTGTGTGTGTGTGTGTGTGTGTGTGTGTGTGTGTGTGTGTGTGTGTGTGTGTGTGTGTGTGTGTATATATAATGCATTGTGTTTGTATCGATTGGAAAGTCTGATGGCTTAATGGTTAAGATGGCTGGCTTGAGATCTTAGGGTCTTGAGTTCAAGCCCCTGTTGGCTGTTGGATTAACACCAGGTGGGGTTGACTTAGCCTGCCATTCTTCCAAGGTTGGTGAAATGAGTACCAGTATACTGGTAAGAGGGCACTGCATCAGTGGCACAACTGTGCCCCCAGAAAATGATGCAACAAGCAGCCATAGGCTGCACACGACAGCTATATTAGCTTGAATAGATTCCAATTCCACTTGGCTATGAAGGAATTATATCATAGGCCAGAAGGCTTGAAGCCTGGGGCCTACACAAACTATGTGCCTCAGTCAGAACACCTGTGATGCTGATGGGCTGCAACCTTTTAACATGTGATGATTCTTTTAATAGTCACTTTTAGTCTTTTTCACACTGAAGAGAAAGCTTGTAGGGAAGTCATGGTGATTGTGAATACGAGTGCATGCCCGTACGTGCAAAAAAAAAAATCTTTCAAACCGCTTGCCAGAAACAACCACACAGGCCGTTCCTTCACTCTCGCGTGCGCCAACGTATTTTGCCTTTTCGCAATGTCATTGCAAGGAAAAACATAAAGAGAAGAGAAGAGAAAAAAGGAAAAAACGTACGTGCGTGGCCGTACGTGCAAAAAAAAGAAAAAAACTTTCAAACAACCACACAGGCCGTTCCTTCACTCTCGTAAACGACGACTTGATTGGGGCATTGTGTTTATCTATAAATGCGCATAAGAAATCGAGAAATTATTAGAATACACGAAGTCATCGCTATCCGGAAGTCCGTACGTTGTAACCCGTAATGGGGAACGCGGCTGAGGTTCTCTTCCCCATCGGCCATGCCTACGCAGCAACGTGTCCTGTCATTGGTTGGTAAATAAATGCCCATAACTTGAGACGCACTTGTCCGATTAATATCAAACCTTGAAAAGACATACTCAGGTCCCCAGCAATATATCTGGCAAGTTTCAATTAGATCGGACCATTGGTTGTCGAGAAACAGCGGACACACACACACACACACACACACACACACACACACACACACACACACACACACACACACACACACACACACACACACACACACACACACACACACACACACTGCTGGAATTAAAGTTAGATAACACTTCTGTTTGGAGCATAGACTCCTATAGAGAAGGACTGGAACCTCCCATGCTCGGGGTTTGTAACTTGAGTCTGAAGGATTAACTTGAGTCCGGGGCTAAAATGACTTCTAGATGGGCTAGAGACACGATCTCGGGATCGATATAGGGGTTTTTGAGGACGGCGAGCTCAATAGTCATTTTCAACAACACCTGAGGTCATCTTCAAGGTCATATTTCAAGGTCAAATTGCTGAATTTTGGTATTTTTTGCCCGTCTCTGTGTCTAACTCATAAACGGTGAGAGATGGCTGATTGTAATAAGATGCAAGTGTGTGGAGCTGTCAAACTTTGATATTTATTGTCATATATCGTATTACATAAACATTATATGCATGTCACAACACTATGCCTATTACAACTATGTCTATGTCTATCACTAGTTGGAGAGCTTTTCTTGCCTCCTGAGGCATCCCAAAGCTTTTTCTTTGTCACTTACATTGAGGACATGAGCTTTCAATAGAATGTTAGCTAAAGTAGTGCATGCAGCATTACCACTAGCTAAAGGTGCATCTACAGAGGATAACAGCTCAGCAAAATGAAATCGGCAACGCATTTTAGTCTTGTCATACAAATTATAGGCATTATGTACAAAAAATACGGTTGACATAGTCGGCAGACTCAATCCACCTCTATTCAAATTATCTAGAAACTCAGATGACACCTTGTTACCATCTTCATCATCAATCTTCTCCTCCATACTAGTGGCATCGCCATATTTATGAACAAGGTGTCCGGCCAAATAAACAACTTTATGCTTAAGGGCATCGTCAGACCCCAAGAGATCCTGAGTGTCTTGAGGAGTAATCTCGTCAATGAGTTCACTTCGCTCATCTGGATTTATGGAAGTTGTACAGTTCTTGTCGCAATCAATCACACGAGAACTCGATTCGGGCATAATGTCATGCTTAATGAGTGTTTGCAAATTTACAATTTTAGCTGCAGCCATAATGTCAACTACGTCAATGTAGAAGTTTCCACCGCTTCTTTGCCTGGCTTGGCCGAAAAACTTTTCCAAGGGTTCATCTGCAAATATAGCAGGAAGAACGTAGTCAAAGTCTTTCTCTGCCAGAAGCAATTTGGCAGCATCCACATTATTACATGTGGACACAGTGAAGGCTTCAGCAGTTTGCTGAGTTGGCTTCAGCTTATGACAACCACCTCCTTGCCATGCGCAGGTAGATATAATTTGGCAGGCCTGCTCCAGCCTCGTGAAATTTGTACAGTCTGCTGTCCAAGGCTGTCTGGATTCGTCGCGCAGATGGATAGCTGAGAAACGGTCTTTCACGTTCATCATCTAGAACCACTCACTCATTATCTGGGTGAGGATGATTGTGCCTTCGCTGATGCCCAGTGAATCCTTGAAGGTCTTTAAAGCAGCGACAGTCTTGTCATTGAACACTTGGCATACCAATGGTACGCTCTGGCGTTGAAGGGGCTTGGAGAAAACAGTGGTGTGCGTCAGCTTGGTTAAGCAAATAGGAGTAGCCCGGTCGATCTCATAAACCTTCTGAATATCACTCCAGTAAGCTTTGTACTCATTACCATCTACGACAAATGAGAGTGTCTTGCCATCAACAGTAATCCAGTTGTTGCAAACATTTTTGAAGATGTGCACGTAGTCGTACACTAAGAACATAGATTGCTCATGAATTGACAGCAATTGCCAACTTCCTGGTCCTCCAAGTTTTGAATAAACACTGCGGTTGGTATTGCAATTGTCACATATCAAATAAATCACAGTACCGCCAGCACCAACTACAGCTGATGCAGCTTCGATAAGGAGTTCCTTCAGCTGATCGGCAGTTAGTTTTTGCAGGGCAAAATGCGTAGAATATAGCGTGGACCACCGAAATGGCAGGCAACTTCAACAACCATAGCATGTGAAGCAAGCATTTCATGTTCACCACCCGCTGCTGCATTTTGAGCATATCCTACAGCATGCCCTCCAGAAAATCGCAATGTCTCGACCAGCTTTACCTCGTCAAACATTAAATTGACCAAACGCTGCTGTGGTTTAAACTGGTCGAACAAGGTTTTGAGGTTGGAGTCCTGCTGACTACTAGCAAGCATCTGTTTTACCTTTTTTGTTGATGGTAGAATGATTAAGCCAGATCGACGAATCATTTTGTATGCACTGGGTGATATGTTGTGAAGCTGCATTGCGAAAATCATAGTATCAGTATCAAATCGGTGACGATCAAGAGGTTTGAACATAAGATGCAGCTGCGACAGAAGGAAGGTGAAATGAGGAAGCTCGTGTGCCTCAGTCATCCAACAGAGCTGGCTTATTACAAGCTGAAGAATTTCCTTGCTTGTGCATTCATAGATGTTTACCTGGTCAGTTATGGATCTAATCTGGGACCATTTTGAGAGCAGGCTGTTCTTCTGCAAAGGAAAAAGTTGTTTGGGCACCTCAATGCCATCTTTCTCAACTCTATTCAAGAATAGAAATCCAAAAGGTGAGTGAACTTGTTGGAAATGAAAGAACTGCTTGACAGTTTGTCCAGTAGCATCAATTCTTGATAGGTAAAGATTTTATTGGTCTTTTATGACGTTAAAGCCAGGAAAATAGGAGCTAATTTTAGCACAGAAGTGGTCGAAATCTTGGATATTGTCTGCAGCCTCATCAGCAGCCTGCATCTTCTTAGCTCTTGATTCTAACGTCGAAGATGATGTTGAGCATGGGGCTGAGGTCACCTGCTTCAAAGCTGATTTCAGTACTCCAGGAAATATTGATGGGGGTTCTTTGGGTCGTTTGCCACCCCTGACATCCAATCACAATTGAAATGTGTCTCACAAATATATATCTCCTTTAAGCACCTCAAGCTTTCTTTCTCATTTGGCATTGCCAATATCCATCTCTCCCTCCCCTCAAGATCTTTTGGGAAGGATATGACCTTTACATAAGGTGTCCTGTCATAGTTTCCTCTACAACCAAAGCAGCTGCAACGATGTGGCATATTGTCACCAAAGCAGGAAACAACACAAAGATCCTGTGAGATCACCAGCTGGACAGTTTCTGAAAGAGAAACAAACAAAACATACATTAGATAACGATGATAGAAATCAGCAAGTAGGTGCAGTAGGTGCACAATGTCATGTTTTGTCATAGACTTTACAAAAGTTTTCCTCTATGAGTTAGACACAAAAACGGGCAAAAAATACCAAAATTCAGTAATTTGGCCTTGAAGATGACATCAGGTGGTGTTGAAAATGACACTATTGAACTCGCCGTCCTCAAAAACCCCTATATGGATCCCGAGATCGTGTCTCTCGCCCTTCTAGAAGTCATTTTAGCCCCGGACTCAAGTTAATCCTTCAGACTCAAGTTACAAACCCCAAGATCGTGACGTTCCAGTCCTTCTCGATAGGAGTCTATGGTTTGGAGCCATTTTACCTCGTGTCCCAAGAAGGCTATTATTTAATTTATCCGGTTAGAAAAAAATTGCTTTTTCATAAAAAAAATTCGACATAATTATTTCAGCCGTGCGTTATGATCATCAAATATGGAATCAGATTTCAAATATCAACTTTAAAAGCCTTGGAAAATTCTACTATTAGCTATGTTAACATGGATTTTGACCAAGGCAGAAAACCCCCTTGAAGAGGGGGACAAATGAAGTCTTTACAACCTCTGTCATGTAATCCTTCATCGTCCTGTTCGGTTTGGTTGAGATTGGATAAGTAACTACCGAATGTATCGTGCTCAGACAGACACCAAATTGCTTATTTTAGTATGATTCCTTCAGTACGAATTCCTTATGACCAGTGAAGTTTAATTCCCACTCTAGTTTTAGGTCTTAAATCTCTGCCATTTAATGATGTCACCCCTCCCTTGCTATTTCGACCCTCCCCTCCCCTTGACTCCTGACATTTGCTTACGTCATCTCTCCCTTCCTCTATAATCCTCCCTCGACCCATACTTCTTGCTCTGATGAATGGTAATGCCCAAAATGTCCTCACCCTGTCTCCCATGGCGGTAAGCTTGTGTTTTCTCGACACCTGTTAGGGAAAATCCATTGATATAATGAATAGGTATGCATAATAATTTGTTATTATTTGTACCGTCTCTTTCACTCATTGTTGTTCATTTGCTTTCTCCATATTATATGCAAATACAGTGATGTTGAAAAAATGTAAAATCATTGGGAAATTTGATCCGAATACTGCAACATTTGTAAGGATATATATATATATATATATATATATATATATATATATATATATATATATATATATATATATATATATATATATATATATATATATATATATATATATATATATATATATATATATATATATATATATATATTGGGGAGAACAAGTATTTGATACACTGCCGATTTTGCAGGTTTTCCCACTTACAAAGCACGTAGAGGTCTGTAATTTTTATCATAGCTCCACTTTAACTGTGAAAGACGGAATCGAAAACAAAAATCCTGAAAATCACATTGTATGATTTTTAAATAATTAATTTGCATTTTATTGCATGAAATAAGTATTTGATACATCAGAAAAACAGAACTTAATATTTGGTACAGAAACCTTTGTTTGCAATTACAGAGATCAGACGTTTCCTGTAGTTATTAACCAGGTTTGCACAGACTGCAGCAGGGATTTTGGCCCACTCCTCCATACAAATCTCCAGATCCTTCAGGTTTCGGGGCTGTCGCTGGGCAACACAGACTTTCAGCTCCCTCCAAAGATTTTCTATTGGGTTCAGGTCTGGAGACTGGCTAGGCCACTCCAGGACCTTGAGATGCTTCTTACGGAGCCACTCCTTAGTTGCCCTGGCTGTGTGTTTCGCGTCGTTGTCATGCTGGAAGACCCAGCCACGCCCCATCTTCAATGCTCTTGTTGAGCGAAGGAGGTTGTTGGCCAAGATCTCGCGATACATGGCCCCATCCATCCTCCCCTCAATATTGTGCAGTCGTCCTGTCCCCTTTGCAGAAAAGCATCCCCAAAGAATGATGTTTCCACCTCCATGCTTCACGGTTGAGATGGTGTTCTTGGGGTTGTACTCTTCCTTCTTCTTCCTCCAAACACGGCGAGTGGAATTTAAACCAAAAAGCTCTATTTTGGTCTCATCAGACCACATGACCTTCTCCCATTCCTCCTCTGGATCATCCAGATGGTCATTGGCAAACTTCAGACGGGCCTGGACATGCGCTGGCTTGAGCAGAGGGACCTTGCGTGCGCTGCAGGATTTTAATCCATGACGGCGTAGTGTGTTACTTATGGTTTTCTTTGATACTGTGGTCCCAGCTCTCTTCAGGTCATTGACCAGGTCCTGTCGTGTAGTTCTGGGCTGATCCCTCACCTTTCTCATGATCATTGAGGCTCCACGAGGTGAGATCTTGCATGGAGCCCCAGACCGAGGGAGATTGACTGTTATCTTGAACTTCTTCTATTTTCTAATAATTGCCCCAACAGTTGTTGACTTCTCACCAAGCTGCTTGCCTATTGTCCTGTAGCCCATCCCAGCCTTGTGCAAGTCTACAATTTTGTCCCTGATGTTCTTCGACAGCTCTCTGGTCTTGCCCATTGTGGAGAGGTTGGAGTCTGATTGATTGAGTGTGGACAGCTGTCTTTTATGCAGATAACGAGTTCAAACAGGTGCAGTTAATACAGGTAATGAGTGGAGAATGGGAGGGCTTCTTAAAGACAAAACTAACAGGTCTGTGAGAGCCAGAATTCTTACTGGTTGGGAGGTGATCAAATACTTATTTCATGCAATAAAATGCAAATGAATTATTTAAAAATCATACAATGTGATTTTAAGGATTTTTGTTTTAGATTCCGTCTTTCACAGTTGAAGTGTACCTATGATAAAAATTACAGACCTCTACGTGCTTTGTAAGTGGGAAAACCTGCAAAATCGGCAGTGTATCAAATACTTGTTCTCCCCACTGTATATAGATATGAGATGTTCACCAAGTCACCCAATAGCATCCTGAGCTTTAACTTCTTGTGCCAATTTAATAATGCATGAAAGTGTTTTTGAAGTGAGAAACAGACTTGATTTGCTGAGAGTAATGGTACTGATTTGGTGATTGTTCTGTCCAATCCACTTTATCAACCAGTGCAACCAGCAGGTGGATCTGTACAAATGGTCAGCTGATGTCGGTGAGATCCAGACATCTCTGCGTGGACACACTCGTGTTATCAGGTCATTACAGTATTTGTCTCGCTCTATATCCCGTTCTGTTCTCAGTCATTATTTTGTAAAAACGATCTTCAAACTTTGTTTATTTTTACTGCAGTGATCTCGACTGGTCATGGTATGAGGCTGAATATTTGGTTACCTGCTCTGTTGACACCTACATCTACATTTGGGACATCAAGTAAGGGTTTCACCTTTCGTTTCAATATCCCGTCTTAAATTGACATGCACTTGATGTGGAATGTATGTTATCAGGTCATTACAATTACATCTATAATTTTTTTTCTTTGTGGATTTCTATTTTGAGGATATCCTAAACTAGTGGTGGTCAACCCGTCGGCCACTTGCGACCCACAACGCATCTACCGACGGCCTCTCTGGTGTTTCATTTTACCTTGTGTATTGTCGTGTCCAGCGGGTTTAACCCCTACCTGGATGGATGGCAAAACTTCTCCCTTGAAGGCCGACAGCCGAGACTCAGAGATTAATGCATGCGCGGGTGGAGGGAGGCTCAATGGCGGAGGAGCACAGCACCGGGACGCTGCACCAGGACCGCACAAGGGGGTTTATACTCGAACCCCACTACAAATACATGGATACAGCTTTTTAAAAGGAACACATTTAATGGAAATAAACAAATATTTACAAAGGCCAGTAATTAAAAAGGCTAATGATAGTAATAATGAACTAATAAATCTCAAAGTTGAGACGCTTCTTCACACAGACTCAAATACAGACAAAGGGAACACAAAATAAAAATAAAACCCCTCCTTTCATTAATTCTCGTACTTGGCTTGGCCCAGACCTGGTGTTGTGGAACTTGGAATCGAGGCACTCCTATTCGCACATGCAGACGCGCACAAAATGGCGCTTCTCTCGTAGCGGGACAAACGCACGCCAGGCAATCCACGAGCGGCACTCCACACCAAGGCTCAGAGCCCCAGTGTAATGCCAATCGTCCTCACCGACCCAATCAAGAGCCAAAGGCCAGCATCTTGCTTCACCACACGAGCCAAATCGCCTCAACATAAATTCAAGGATCACGCCGACCTCCTCGACATGTGCGCTCACCCTCCGCTCTCGCATCTCCAAACAATGCTCCTCATGCCTCCGCTCTGATTACGGCTCTCAAAAAATGGGCAAGCCCTGAACTCCCGCCTCTGTTTCTCTTCCGAAATCAACTCTGCCTCGTGCGTTCCTCACACTGACCTCGTGCATGTGCTCGACCGATCTCTCGTCCTATTCAGTATCATGCTCTACCATGCCCTCTTCCTCTTCAGGGGTCACGCCTAACAATCCTCCACCTCCAGGGCATGGCCTGCTCGCACGAAACCCGGGAAGGCGGGGCTTCTGCCTGCTCGGCGAGCTTCTGACGTCACGCCCATCAATCACCCCTTGGGGGCGTGACTTCACCTGTTGTCACCCTTTGAAGGCGGGGCTTTCTGCCCACTTGTAGTGGTTTTCGGGACGTCTTCCCCACCTTTATTGTCGATCTTGAAATATAAAAACATGGGGAAAAATCAGAGGGTGATCATATACTGGGGAACTTATTCTTAAACCCGAGGTAATTAACACGACACCACCCACTCGTGTGGTGACCCATAACACTTGAGCTCACAGGTTAGTTACTTCGTTGCATTGAGATACCGCCTACACATCCACGGACCAAGCAACTCTACACAATGCTATATTCCCGATTTGATTCCTCCACCTACCCCCACAATCGTAACAGTATGGTCACTGAATGCTTTATTTAAATTATTTATACAACGTATGGTCACGTATATTTATGACACGAAATCGATTTTTTTTTTTTGTATTGATGTGTTCAGTCCAACATTACATTCTCAATGTTTATATGATGTCATATGCCCTGTCGATGTGTTGAATTCAAATTTATAATTTTGCCTTTTAATTACAGTAAAGGGGGTCTTGCGGGTCTTTGAGTTATTTGAGGGTCAGACCTGTCAGATTTTGAGGTCAGACCAGACCAAATACCAAGCCAGCTCTTCGTTGCCTCTGCCCGTTGCTGGCTCTTCACTCGCGGTTGGTGTGTGACTGAGACGTGCTTATTCCGGAGGACCAGTGTGGAGCGCATGTTGCCACGAGCCCCGGCAAAGTGACTAAGCCAGAGATAACGCGCCAACTCTTGAAGTGGGAATGCTCAAGTGGAGCGTCCCACGGAGTTACACGCTACACCAGCAGACCTATGCACAACTCGGTTAGGGATATTTTGCCTCACGCATCTTCTTTCCTCTCTCTCTTTCCACCCCTCAATCTCGTCCCTTTTGGATGCACAAAAGAGCATCCATGACTGGCTGGCAATCACAGTTTCCTCTGGCACGACACTGCACCCTCCCATATTGCACGACACTACACCTCCCACTCCCACACCATAGACACCAGTATTCCTCCTCCAAAGCGTACTGGGTTGCTTGGTCAGCCGACCATAAATAAATGCTTGTGTAGAAATGATCCCAGTTCGTTTTTGTCTTATTCATTCATTAGTCCAGCATGGTCTGTATCCTAGCCTAGCCGGGACGTTATCCCCCAGTGATCTGTTTTTCTAGCCGAAACGTCCTTGGGCAGTTACGCTCGGCTGCATCTGATCCGGTTTGAATGAGGGCGTGTCCCCCGGTAATTAGGTCACGTGACCATTAGGTAAACAGTATTTATTAGACGGAGGACCTTGAGATGCCTAAGTTATGTGGTCGAGTTATTGGCATTCACGGTCGATTAGCGACCCGCCGCATCACAAAGTTATCCGTGTGCAACGGCCTGCGATTCCGGAGAGTCTGGTGGGAACCCGAGGTAGCTTCCCCCGACCCCCAGGTCCACAGCTATATATATATATATATATATATATATATATATATATATATATATATATATATATATATATATATATATATATATATATATATATATATATATATATATATATATATATATATATATACATACACACACACAATGCTCCCTCGCTATATCGCGGTTCACTTTTCGCGGCTTCACTACATCGCGAGTTTTTTCTAAGTCTTCTGAACCTGAATCCAAGCGCTCAAGGATGACTCTAACCATCGTCGAAGAGGTGAAACTTCTCGACATGCTTAAGGAAGGGAGAACGTACGCGGCTTCGGGCGCCACTTTGGCCTCTGAATCTACAGCACGTTATATGAAGAAGGCCGAGAAGAATATAAGATCGACGGCAGCTGTTTCTTTCAATAAAACTGCCAAGAGGGTTGTAACGTCGCGTAATAAGGTTGATGGTTAGGATGGAATCTGCATTGTCTCTCTGGATTAGTGATTGCAGAAAAATAATATCGCGCTGGATAGCAACACAATCCGCACAAAGGCGAAGTCTCTGTATGATACGTACACTCAACTTGCTCAAGATCGCGGCGCCAACGAACACGTGGAAGATGAGATGGACATGAAAAAAATGTGTTTAAATATATTTAAATAATTAAATAAATATGTGGTTTCTACTTCGCGGATTTTCACCTATCGCGGTGGGTCTGGAACGCATTAATCGCGATAGGTGAAGGAGATATATATATATATATATATATATATATATATATATATATATATATATATATATATATATATATATATATATATATTGTTACTCTTCTCGGAACCGTATGCATACAACATACAGGTGTCCCAAGTTCGTTATTCCATTATTATACGTGCAGATAGATTCCTTCCTTGTGTGTAGTTGGGAGATACTGGGGTGCGTTGCGATGGGCTTTTAGTTAAGTTAATAAATCATTTTCTTCCCTTTTATTTTATTTCCCCTCTTATTGGAACCACAGTACCTTCATCTCGCTTGCCTCGCACCCTCACCTCGCTTACCACAGCGTGACGAGTGCCTACCCCGAGGATGGTTATCTGAGGCAGAATCCCGAGGGTGGTTATCTGAGGCAGAATCCCGAGGGTGGTTATCTGAGGCAGAATCCCGAGGGTGGTTATCTGAGGCAGAATCCCGAGGGTGGTTATCTGAGGCAGAATCCCGAGGGTGGTTATCTGAGGCAGAATCCCGAGGGTGGTTATCTGTGGAAGAATCCCGAGGGTGGTTATCTGTGGCAGAATCCCGAGGGTGGTTATCTGTGGCAGAATCCCGAGGATGGTTATCTGTGGCAGAATCCCGAGGATGGTTATGGTAGCTGCACCACCATCTACCTTCCCAGGCCCAGACGCGCGGGTGTGGGCAGACCTTATCAGGGTCTGGCCGAAACCCTGCCCAGAGAGGAGGACCACATGAAAGCCCGGTCCAATCGTCACCGGGTATGGTGACGGCTTATGGTCACTGGGTATCCAATCGTCACATTTGTTATCGGCTTCGCCATGGCTCCACCCCCTAGCTCCGTGATCTATAAGATACGAAGTAATCCTCAGAGTAGAGTGGTATGGGATGAAAAGGAGTTCGTGGTTGGATTTGAGAGAAAGAAAGGAAGGGTTTGATTTGGTTGGTTCGTAAGGGGTTGGTGCTTGGTTGTTCGGTGGGTTGGTTGGTTGGTTGGGAAGGTCGAAGGAGATTGCGGTGGAAGGATTGGAAGTGTGCAGTTGTTGAAGGGGTCGTTGTTACGGAGTGTCTGCCCACGTCTCACCTCGGCGGCCCGCCTGTTGTGCTGGTCCGCGCACACCCGACCTCGACCGGGACCTGTCTGCTGCCCCGTTCCCACCTTGGACTCCATGCTCTCCACTCAAGCTCCTCCACGGACCCGAACTCCACACAGGCAGCTGTGGTCAACTGTACGACTGTTGTCAGGTGCCGCACCACAGAGCACTACTTCCCCTGGAACTCTCAGGTACCGAGAACTGCGACCTCAACTCCCTCCCTTCCTGACTGTAAAAAGGGTCCCCTTTTCTTTTCGTTGGGTTTGTTTTGTCTGAGTGTGTGTCTGAGAGTGTGGTGCCTGTCTTTTAAGTAAAATTGTATCAGATCTTTTATTATTGTAATTCTTGCTTTTATTATTCTCGCGCAAGTCTGCTCTGTGTCCACTTTGGTAAGTTGCTGTATAATTGTCACACTACATCTCTCTCATGCATAACACGCCCAATAAACCTTGTTCCTGTGCCACATGTTTTTCCTCGCCTTAGTGTAAATAAATAATTGTAGAAATGTTCCCAGCTCGTTTTTGTCTTTTCCTCCATTGGTCCAGCATGGTCCGGATCCGAGTTTAGCCGGGTCTTTATTCCCGATAATCCGTTTCTTCAAGCCGGTACGTCCTTGGCAGTGCCGCTCGACTGCATCCGTTCCGGAAAGGTAGTTGGTAGAGTGGTCCGGTTCGGGCAAGGCGTGTGGTTGAGAGAAAGAAAGGGTGTGGGTTTCAACTACTTGGTTCTAGACAGGAGGACTCTACACTACGCGGTTGAGGTATTGGCGTCCACGGTCGGTTAAGCGACCCGCCGCGTCACGGAATTATCCGTCAGCGACGGCCTACAATTCCGGGGAGTCTGGTGGGAATCGACGTAAATGCCCCCACCTCGTGGTCGTTCTTGCCACCAGACCCCGGCCCGCAACAGTATATATATATATATATATATATATATATATATATATATATATATATATATATATATATATATATATATATATATATATATATATATATATATATATATATATTATAGTATATACAATATACATACGTACATTGTATAGTGACAACTGGTAGAAAGGCAGAAGGATTGGACAGATTCGGGTGTAGACAAGGTTCACTGGAATGTGGAAGCGTTCAGTTCAATTGGGAGGAGATGCCCAAGAGCAGGGATACCACACTGATGGCTTTAAGAAGATGGTGGGACTCAGTCAATTTGACAAGTGTGGGTTCTGCAAGCTCGAAACAGAAAGCAAGAGTCACCTCCCATCAGGATATTTAATTTTTTTTTTTAAATCATGTCAGACCAGCTGCACACACACAGGCACAACAAGGTATGTAGAGTAATCCACTGGCACATCTGCAGAAATTTCAATATTCCATTTCCAGAAAACTCGTGGCAACATGAACCAAAAGCGATCATTGAAAACAAGGACCTTATGCTTATGTACGACCTGATGATCCTATGCAAGCATGAATATAGAAAACAAAGTACTGCGACCGAACATAATACTCGGATACAAAAAGAAAAAGAAAGCATTGCTTATGGAGGTTTCAGTAACCAGTGATTTTGGTCTCAATAATGTGGAAAAAATGAAAATTAACAAATCTCAAGAATGAAGTGAAAAGATGCTAGAAGCTGAAGAGCACCAAAATTGTGCCCTTGTTAATTGGAGCAACGGGGATGGTAAGGAAGAACCT
Organism: Eptatretus burgeri; assembly: GCF_056783735.1. Taxonomy (NCBI): domain Eukaryota; kingdom Metazoa; phylum Chordata; class Myxini; order Myxiniformes; family Myxinidae; genus Eptatretus; species Eptatretus burgeri. Next base: position 45,212,151 of record NC_140967.1, read on the forward strand.
CACAAAGATCCTACAAACCATCCCTGGGAACATTACCACAAACGAACTACAGTGGGAAGCTAGCTCTGTCTCAGTGACTATCCTGAAAATATCCATCGGAACAAAACTGAGAACAAGAAAACTTCACAACCTCGTCCATGTATCACGATCCTTCACCGAAATGGAGCCGATGCTATGAGCCATTGGAGGTTCCACCTTCTGAAATCTGAACATCGAGATGACCAACAATGACATGCACGCACAGACACTTCTGCTTTTAGTAATGGATTGCTATAGTAAAGTTGTATTGAAATTTAAAAGTGAATATGATATGACAGTTTTTATTCCCACAGTTTTACCCCCAAAGCAAAGTTGAACTGTGCTGATTATTTGTATAATTAAATGCTGTACCAAGCATTTTACAGGTTGAGATACTGTAACCTGAAAGACTTCCCATGCATTGATAGTCAACCCTTTGTTCCACTGCAGAGATGCGAGGAAGCCTGCAGTGTCACTCTCCACGGTAGGTAAGTTTCTGAATTTCCTCAAATTGAAGTATGATCATCTCTTGACTCGATCAGTGTCCGTTTTGATTAAAGTTATTTGATGCTTCACTATTTGGACTTAAATTAGAGACCTGTTTGATCTCGAGTTTAATGTGCATTGTATTCCACTGTTGTTTAAAAAAAAAATAAAGAAAGCAAAAAAAACTGATTCACAATATTTGAGGAATATAATTTTCTATCTTTAGATTAGAATGTGCTATCGCTGTTTACAAATTAGTTTACCAGTCTTTTTGGCACATGGGTTAAGTTTTAAAAAGTCCTTACTGGTGGATTTCTTTGCATCCTAATTGGATGACATGTCAGTTTGGGAATGTTTATCCAAATTAGTTGAAAAGATGAAGTCGTTTTAAAAACTTTAACTTTTTTTGTGCATGGTGATTTATTTAACCATTTTCCTCAAAAAATGTAAACTGTTCAGCTTGCCGGGTTGAACAGTTTACATTTTGTATCCCTCTGAGAGGCTGGATCCGCATCCGGACCGGAACCAAAATCTAATCTGCTTGTCATCGAACCAACTCATCCACCTACTTTTGTCATTCATCCACAACTTTTTGACATATTGTGCTCTACTGTATGTCATTTTTTTTACCCCATCTCTCAATGGTGAAGAATCACTTTTTAAAAAAACTCCAGTATCCGGATCTTCACCAAAATCGAATTGATGCGTCCTTGTCACACACCCAACCTGTCCACCAAATTTCAGCTGAATCCATCCATAACTTTTTGGGATATTCTGCTCATAGACAGACAAGGTTGAAAACATACCCCCCATCCACTTTTGGTGGCGGAGGTAAATATAGCGTCTTGTAACAAATGCTTTCTATGGGCAGGTTGTAATAGAAATATTAAATTTATTATTGCTGACATTCTGGGCTTGCAAGTATTATGATTTTGATATTTGTGATTTTAGGATTGGCACGCAGAAGAAGCTTACACATATTTTCTTTGTCAATATTAATGGCTATGGATTAATTATGAAGCTTTGTCTAAAAAGTAGCAACTCTGTTGGCCTATTCAGTATTCTCAGCTGAACCGATGGCTCATGATGCTTGGCACGTGATGCTTGGGGCCTGGGTACAAATCTCATGCATGAATACCTCACTATACACTCGGGATGAGTTCCAGAAAAACCAGGCGTATCTCGAATCAACATGTTGTGAAAAAGGTTTATCCCATATGAAGAGTGTTCTAAATAAGAGATGCGTTGCTGAAGGATTCAAAAATTGGAGTTCTAAAGCATAAATGTGTGCTTATTAATGAATTTCCTGTCAAATCAGTAGTGATTAATAAATGTATAAAAAGTAAATTGAAAGTGAACAACCATGGCCTTGTCCACTCTTAAGGCATTTCAAAATGTCCATTTTAACTTGAAGGGAAAAGCTTTGTTATCGTTTTCTTGGGCTTCAACATTTCAAACTCTTAAGCTTAAATTTAATTGCAGTGAAAACTGTTGTCACCCCTCAGCAAGTGAACTGTAACTGATTCGAGGTGTTGTCAAACACTCTGGGCTGGACACGGACTTGAATATACGTCGTCACGTGAATCCCCACTTGGTGTATTGCACGTTTGGGTCGTGTTTTGTCGGAACGTATGTCCGAAGCGAGCGTGCGGATTGGAAGGTAGTCATAACGTATAATGAGTGTAAAACCGCAACGAGTGTGTAGCGAGGTATTACTGTGCACAAGTGTTTATGCATTTGTCCTCATAATGTATGTATTTATCCATTATGTGCTAATGTCCATGTAATTTGCATGAAAGTGCACCGCCATCTCCTATCGTCCTTGTCCTGCCTGTGATTTGTGTTCAAGATCCTCTTTGTACCTTAATGTACTGAGAAAAAGCAATTGCAAAATGATCATTTTAATGCTTGTCGTGCCAAACGTTTCTTCCTCTTTTTATTTTGTTTTCCTTTTTCTTTTTTTTTCTTCTTCTTCTCTCTTCCAGCTGGAGCTTCACAAGTGAAATGGAATAAACAAAACCAGGATATCTTCGCAACAAGTCATGATGGAGACGTCAGAATTTGGGATAAAAGGGTAATGGTCAAGGGACTTTTTAATGTTATGAGGCTTGAGATGGAATCAGCCAGGATGCACATTGTCAGTCTAAAACAAAAACATTGCCTGTCATGTTATCACTTATTTTTCAACGGAGATCAAAACTTGATTTTTTTTTTTAAATAATGCTTGAGGAGAGGAATATGTATGTCTGTAGTTAATAAGATCAGGTTTTTATCCAAACTGGCAAAGGATGATCTGAACTTTGACATTACTTACTGCACATGAGGCACTGCATTGGCATGCTGTAGATATTAGCTAGGGGGTGTGAGACAAGTGAGCCTGGAACAGCACTGTTGATAACGTTTTACATAGGGACAGTGTATCACCCTGTTCTTTATTGCACGGCCCGCGGGCCACTGGTGGCCATAAGTGTGGCCCCTGATACGTGGCCGATAATAAATAATAATAACAAGTTCAAATTGCGAACATACCCCGTGGGAGTTCATTTGTACAACTCTCAGGTGAGCGATAGCACGGACGACAGATAGTTTTGAAATTTGGTAAGATTTTCATCGCATCAGAAAAAAAGAAACCAAAACACCTCACAATTGTGAGGCTAGCTTCATATCATCATTTGTGACTTAATTTTGCATTGAGCATCACCCAGCGCATTTAATATTAAAAAAAAAAAAAATTTTTTAAGTAAATGGGCCGAAAGGGCCGTTTCTCGGCCCAAAAGGCCAGAATCGCACTTTGGGCTCAGTTAATGCTTGGGGAATGATCTCTAGAATATACCTGTCAAGTTTGGTTCGGTTCCATTCACTAATAACCGAGAAATAATTTTAAGAAAATGGGCCATTCCTCAGCCCGAAAGGCCGCAATCACACTTTGGGCTCAGTTATTGCCTGCACATGTGTGTCTAGTATATGCCTGTCAATTTTCATCTAATTATGTTCACGAATAATGGAGACATAGACGCTCAAATGAACTGTACACAAGAAAAGAGAGAACGCGAGCGGTGCTTAGACCCCATGGGGTAAAAATACAAAAACACCCCATCATAATCTGCCATAAATGCTATCAAATTGACCCAATAGTTTCAAATGAGTGTTCCAATGCGAAGGTAAAAGTAACATCACTACGTCAGTATATGGCAGTATGTTAGCAATTATGCTTTCAACCCAGTAACCACAATGGAAAAATAAAAGAGCAAGTGGAGGTGGGGCCGAATAATCACCATTTTGGAGTCCTGCAGGCGGTGGCGGTTCTCACACTGATATCTTATCGGCAAAAGTGGCCCCCTTCTTTAAAAATAGTGAAGATCACTGGTATATCTGGTGATGTCACGATTTGGCAAGAGAAGTTTGAGCTCTTTCGATGTTCGAAGTCTCGGTGAGGTTTTGACAGTTTTGAGAAAGCACAAGAAAAACTTTCCTTTTCAATCGGTGTGGCAATGGCAGTTTAAAGCAAATTGTGTTCAGCTTTGGTTGCTTCAGATTGGCTGCTCATTCGTATTTATGTGAAAATTTCAGTAATGAATGTCACATTGCAACTTCTGAAACAAAAAAGAAAAAAAAAAAACATCATTATCTCATCAACAGTCTTTGTCACTATTATCTTGGTACATCCGAGCTTCTTGTGTTGTAGAAGTTATACCTGTAATGATATTTCTGACCAAGTGTTTGTGCTTAAAATAGAGAGCCAACTTTCCAGTGGAGTACATGGCTGCACACCTCTCACGCATTCATGGCCTGGATTGGCACCCAGATCTTGAGTTTGCTTTAGTCACTTGCAGCCAGGACAACTCTGCAAAGGTATGTCACAGAACAGTTCAATGGAGAGGTTTCTGTTTGAACTCCAGAGTGACAAATAAATGGGTGATGTAGATGCAAATATTGACTTTTCTTTTTAACCTGCCACATTTGTGTCAGTTTTGGGACATCAGAAATCCAAGGAAACACCTGGACATTCTCTCGTGCCACGTACCAGTATGGAAGGCCAGGTACACGGTAAGGCGCATTTTGTTTACATGCTGATTACAACAAGCTTTTATTTGAAATGTTGGTTCATTTGAGATGTGCTTTAGCTTATCTTTGTTTAATGCAACCTTGTTTCCTGGGCCTAACCTTACTAGCCATTCAGCAGTGGCCTCATCACAGTCATGGTGCCTCAGCTGCGCCGTGGGGAAAACAGCCTGCTACTATGGAATCTGAATGATCTTGAAGCACCCGTGCACACTTTCATGGGTCACAATGACGTGGTGCTCGAGTTTCAGTGGAGGCGCCAGAGGGACGGTGAGTGAAATTGTGAAGGACAACTGGGATTTGAAGTGTAAAAAATATTTTGCAAATGAGCAAGTTTTCCACTTGTTTGTAAAAGTAAAATCGACAGTATTCTGCAAATTGTGTTTCCTATGTATCTAGTCATCTCATTGCTCCATTTGTTTGCATACGTTTCGCTATCTTCTGCTCTGCCGACAAATGTTAAACCTGTGAACAAAAAAAAAATGTTTAGCTTGCATGACATCACAAAAAGCTTTGGCTAGATTTTCATAGGCCGGCTCGAATATGTTTTGAGCATGAAAACATTAATGCACCGTCATGTGGGTTTGTATAAAATGTGTAAAAAGTTCAACTTTCAGTTTGGCTCTTCCCCACCCCGAAGTTAAAGTGCCCAAACAGATTTATTTGTACTTTCGAAAGACTTTGCCATGTAGGTGCTTGTCCAATTTTAACTTTGACCTGGCTGTTTGATCAGACCAGAATGAGCTTCAGTGCAATGAGCTATAGGTAGTGGACAAAAAAAATGGGAACATCAATATCAAGTCACTTAATGGGCCACCATGTGCAGCTAGTACAGCTTGTACAGTATGCGCTGTGGCATAGAGTCTACCAGCATCTGGAATTTTACATGAGGGATGCGGCACCACTCTTCCATGAGAAAGTCGATCAACCCACACCTATTTGATGGAGGTGGAAAATGCTGTCTCAGGTGACATTCCAGAATATCCCATAAATGCTCTATTGGGTTCAGATCTGGTTATTGAGAAGGCTATGACGTATGGATAACATCACCGTCATGCTCATCAAACCATTGGACGACCACATGTGCTCTGTGGATGGGGGCATTGTCAGCTTGGAATACACACCTCCCAGCAGGAAAGAAATGCTGCAACATGGGATGAAGATGATAGCTCATTACGATTAAGTAACAATTGGCATTGACCTTGCTTTTTAAGGGAGCGACTGCACCCAAACCATGCAAGAATATGCGATCCACACCATGAGAGAACCACCAGAACCTTTCACTGTTGGAACCAAGCACTCATAGTTGTGGAGTTCTTTAGGTTGGCGCTGCACGTGTACTGACTGTACTCGTCTGTTTGTCGACAACATGGTGAAGGATGATTCATCTCACCCTTATCACGTTTCTCCACTGCTCGGTAGTCCATTGCCTGTGCTTTTTGCACCACTGGACTCGCAAATGTGCATTACCAGGTGTGTTGAGCAGCTTGTGTATTGCAACCCGACTTTGGTATCCGTGCCGTTTTCGGCTTACCTTTTTTTTTTAATGAAACTGGCTGCTCGCGCCCCAAATTGAAATTTACAGCCGATTGATCTGCAGCTGCTCACTTGCTTTTCCTTGCACTTCAAATTAATGTACAGATATGATGTTGGCGTATGTGCTTCCACCCACTGTTGCTCTTTGCTGAAGATGTCTTTCCCTTGGAGTTCCATGCCGACACCACCTTGGTCACCGTTGCTTGTGAAACAGCAGGTTGAGCTGTCTGTCACTGAAGCTCCTGCAAAATGCTCCTCAACAATCACCCCTCTTTCAGTCACCGAGGTCTCCTTTTGCAGCCATGCTAGCAATAATTATAGGCAAACGGGCCTGTGCAGCATTTTTATACATGACCCTAAGCATGCTGTGATGTTATTTGCTTAATTGACACATGGGCCATACCTGTGTGGAGGCTGTTTTCAATGTACCTGGTGTTTACATTTTTTGATTTTTTTTTTGTTTTATTTTTATTTTTTTAACCCAGGTATGTACATTTATTTATTTTTTTATTTTTTTTGTCCATTACCTGCATATGTTATGCATGATGATGTCTCTTTTTGGACAGTGAACAGAATGTTGTTGTTATATAGTATTTGCTGACTGTTACAGGCCAGAAGTATTACCTGTTGGTTACCTGGTCACGTGATCAAAGTTTAAGGATCTGGAGAATTGACAGCCAACTTCAGCGTGTGAGTTTAACATTAGTCTTAAAACTTTTATGCTTAAAGAATCATTGTGTTTGTTTGGAAACCACCGTGATTGATTGTGATCAATTAGTGTGTCGTGCAAGGACTTGGTTTTCAAATTGCTTTTCAAGCACACACACACACACACCTTTGTTCACTCCCCATGTGAACTTCTGATAAAAGCAAATTTGGTGATCAAGGGCTTTTTCTCAGTTAAGTGGTTGATAATTCCCACCCACTGATGTTTGCGATAAAGCATCTCGATTAGCTTGCACTCGTAGATTCATATGTTTGAAAAAGAGCCAAGTTGATGAACTCTTCTTCCACCATTTCCATAAATAGGATTTAAATGGCACAAACAATGCTGGTGGAAGACTTGCATAGGTGCAGTGAAACCTCAAAATTTTGCACTCTTACTTGGGGGATAAATGTGTGAGCATATGACAAGTGATATTGTTACGGATTTGGAAACCTTGTGCACACAAATGGCCAAAGTCCCCATCGCTTAGTTATTTCAATAAGTATGTGTTTGTAGTTGGAATCCCTCTTTCTGTCTAATGGGAATTTCGTGTGTGCTACGAGTTATTTTTTTAGTTAGGTTTTTACAACTATAACAACAACAACAACAACAACAACAACAACAACAACAACGCTCCCTCACTCAACCCAGTCACCATTGCCCACGTGTTTTTGGCTGAGGGCGTGGGCGGAGCCTCCGTCGCTTCGGATTGAGGCTCCGCTCCAAGGAAGGGCATGGACCGTTTCCTCCAGCCAATGAGTGAAGGGCGAGCACCACACGCGCGCCCCAGGTAATCGGGAGGCTGACCACGAGTCGTCCGACAACCCCTCGTCCAATCAGGAGGCGAGTGGAGAGAAAAGGAACCCCTCCCACCTCAAGAGAAGGAGACGAGAGGACGACAGACAGCAGTCATTGTGGGGATTGACTTGGTCTGCGGTCGTGGTCTGTGGTCGTGGTTCGAGCGGTCTGCAGTGACTCACCGTGGTGGTGGTGACCGAGCAGCCAGGTCGTGGGCCCGTGGACTCTGGGTCGTGGGTTTGAGTCCCACCGTGGTGGTTCGGGTCGGTGTGACCGCACGAGGCGGGACAGGTACCCCGGCCCGGCTCTACCGACTGAAGACCCACGGGGTCCAGTTTCGTGTGCATGCGTGCGTCTGCGTCTGCGTCTGTGTCTGCGTCTGCGTGTCCGTGGGCCCAGTCTGTCAAGTAAAACTGTTAAGTGCTTTTCGTTCCTTGTAAATTACATTTTCTTATTCGGATAACTCTGCTCTTTTTGTGCTCCCCCTCCCCGATTATTGTTATAAAATAAAATATACCCCTGTTAAATGTACCAGCTCGTTTTCTGTACTTTCCTTCATTGGCCTAGCAAGGTGCGTATTGAGAAATAGTAAGGCCGTTCGACCTGGGAAGTTGTCATTTGGACAACTGATCTTGGTTTACACCCGGATCGGGCTCGGTAAACAGTCCGTTCCGCCCGAGGTCCGTCGAGGGTGTGGTTTTCCCCGGTAGTTGGACGACGTGGGTATTTAGATATATTGAAATTAAGCAATTAACCCTAACCCACGCCGTCAAAATATTGGTGACCACAGTCCGCAAAGGGACCCGTGAACTCTCGGACTTATTCGAGAGTCACGACCTCAATTCCGGGTGTTCGGTGGGAGACGACTCTACTGCTCCACCTTGTGGTTGTTTATCACCGTCGAACCCCGGCCCACAACAATATATTGTTACGGCTCGGGCTTCGGGGTTCACCACGAGAGGAAACTCCTAGAACTCCTCCCAACCTCTGAGTCTGCAAGTAGATGTACCATGGATAAGTCCATGGCCTGGCAGGTTGTGAAGCAACAACGAACGTCAGACAGCCAAATCTCCCAGTGTTTCTCCGTCAAACACTGTTTGCCTGGGGGTGACGTGGCCCAACTAACCAAGGCTCTCGCCCTTCGTGCGCATTTTAATTACTGCCAAACAGAACAGAGAGTGCAGCTGGCTATTTAATGGAGCAAAACAGTTGGGGTAAAACTTCCCAGCTATCGCTCGTGCGGACGACATTTGACCAATCGGGAAAAGACCCCATGAGCAGGTTGGAAGAAAACATGCACAGGTTTACTTGTATAGGGGAAACATGGGGGAGTACATGCGGCACGTATACACAGTAAAGGTTTTATTCACAAGGAATGGCAAAGCACATATGCAGGGTGTTTGTTGATGCGACACGTATACAACAGGGAAAATTCGTATGGTATGCATGTACAACAAATAGAATTGACACAGCAGAACTTGTTCCCATGTCACTTATGAGCCCTTTCCACAATCTGACTTGATTATCAAGACATTAGACTTTGTGCCAATCAGAATCGCAACCAGAGAAATGTAGAGAGAGAGAGAGAGAAAAGTAGATGAGATGTATAGCAGAGCGTGGATACGACTCCTTCCCACCTTGGTGAGATGCGTACAAGCTCATACTGTGTGCAGACTCATGTAAGCTTCCCCTTGGTGGTTCTCACGATTCGAACAGGCAAACGTGAGTGCAGGCTTGACCAAAGGGTTTGTGGTGAGGAGTGCTGATCAAACGCCTCGTAAGTTGAAATGCCCAGGCGATCAAACATCTGGAAGATCGAGAAGTTTAGAAAGGCTGCTTCAAGGTCTCCCACGAACATTCTCCTGCCCAGCTGCTCTCTGCAACCGACCCCACTCGGTTGCACGTCATTCCTATACTTGAGTCGAGCTAATCTGCACTTTACAACACTGGGAGAGGTTGATGATGATGATGTTTGTTTCTTTGAACGATGACGTTGAATGCACATGACATTGAAGATTTGAAGTGGTTGTGTGCATTTATTGTTTGTTTTTTTTCAACAATCATAAAGGAATGCAGTTAGGTACTTTTGCAGCTTGGTATCCTACCAGCAATTTAGGCAAAATATTCCATCATTCACAAAAACATTCCGAAAACCTGTCTCGTCTTGCTAATTTAACCTTGAATGATTTGACATGTGGGAGAATGGAATTCAAAGGACCTAATTGTACTCGTTGCTCTGAGGAAGAAGCGTTGGTGAGCTTTCAACTGGGTCCGATCGTTCAAGGTTAGTCATGAAACACAAATGACTCAAACATGACAACCCTTTTTGGTTTTTTTGGACTCTGTCTGAAAATAAAGTAAACCCTTAAATATTGGCGATTTGAATATCGCAGTCTTGACCAATTGTGGGCAACCTCTTTGTGTACCTATTTAGTTATTGTGGGGGCTCAATTTCAACCAATCGCGGTTTGTGAGCCGAGTTGTGACGGTTATCTTGTACCACGAGCCTTCTGGTATTTTCCGTGCACAGTTAATAATGCGGCCAAAGCGTAAAACAGTGGACAAAAGTGATTTTATTTTATTTATTCGCTGGTTTATGGAGCTGCAGAACAATTTATTAAAAGAAAGACATCTACAGATTGCAAAGGGAAAAAAAACTTTAAGAAATTAATAGGGGGGGGGGGTGGTGGGTGGTTTCAACAAATTACAGAAGGGAAGGACCACTTTTAATGTGCTTCAATGCTGCCGGAGACGTTATCGCAAAGCCGATTTATATTTATTTTACATGTTCATGTCAATTGTGATGTTTATTTTTAGCTGCCACCCACCTTCCTCTATATTTTCTCGAAGCCCAGGAACCTAACCTCATTTTTCCCATAGGCCCTTGGTTGCAACTATCGCGGTTTTGAATATTTTTTCCAGGAACGTAACCTGTGTGATATTTAAGGGTTTACTGGAGATGATTTTCTTTTATTTGTGGAGGAATTTTACCAAGATTTTCTTGCTTCTCTGCTGCACAACTATATATAAATATCCCATCAATGGTTTCACAAAAGCTTTGCTGCAAATTGCATCAGTCATACTTTTGGCTTCCCGAATGCAGCTCTGCTCAAGAAGTAGCCTTGATGGAACCGAAGACCTTGATGAGGTGACCACCCCAGATGTTGACAGAGCCTTCCCATTATTGGAGCCGGATATAATTTCTGTGCAACCTTCTGGATTTGTGGATGCCCATAGCTCTCTGCAACCTGCAGTCTCAATGAAATCCACAACAGAGGAAGATGGTAAATGTGGCTTACTATTTTCTGGGGGAACTAAGTGGTAAGAAAGTGACTTCCTATCACGAGCAGGGGGTGGGTGTGAGGTGGGAGGGGTGTGTTTTGATGGAGATGTTTTTGTATTAATAGTTTTTTTTTGATATGATGAATCTCCAGTTTTGTCGACGAAAGATGCATCCTCTCCGGAGGTTCGAAGAAGAGGAGAGTCACAAGGTCAGCCACAGACTCTCCAGCAGGAATTCTCCTTACTCAACCTACACATTCCAAACATTACTGTGGATGAGGTACTTTATTTTATTATTATTTTTTCCACATCACTCCTTGGTCATGTATGTTCAATGTTTGACAACAAAGCGATTGGAATGGAGCAAAAGAGCAACTTGTATAATTGGAGTATTTTCATGCTTTTAACTTGCAGATGGATGCCGAAAGCAGGAGTTGTGCAGTGTCGATGCTTTGTGGAAACCATATAGTGAAGATGGTGGTCACGTTCCCTGTAAACTATCCCAGCAACGCTCTTCCCTCCTTCAAGTTCATCACTCCAACCTCTGTTGGTGGTTCTATGAAGAGCAAACTGATGAAGGTTTGAATCTTCTCTTTTAACTTTATTTTTAGACAGAGGGCAAAGCTTCGCAAAGAGATAAACAACAGAATAGTCAGAGTCCAACAAATCAACAATGGAGTCGATGAGGATGGACAGATAAGGGAATGGGGAATTGAGCAAGCAACAAATTGCACACAAATATGGTGGAATTTTTGATCCCTTCTTCCCCACCCCTTCCACACGAAACTCCATACTTGGCTCTTCTTTTTCTTGTCTTCCTTACTCGTGTTCCTCCCAAACCTCTTTCACTTCTTTACCAACTCCTCCCACACTCCACCACCCTTCTTTCTCTCTTCTCTTCCCTTCTCTTGCTTTTCTCATTAATTTTTTTTTCTCAATTTGACCTGCTCTGCAAGGGACGTGTGAGATTAAATAGATGGCACCCTACCATATCGCATCCTGTTGAGGTTGAAATCGTCACCCAGCCCAAGTTTTCTTTGAAAACTACTCCATGAAGGTTGCATTTATTACCCAGCTAGTCTACAGCTTGGGGATACTTTTCCTGCAGCTGAGTGCATTTTTCTTGCACTTTTATATTGTCTGCCTACCACTGTGCTTTCTTGCATGTTTCTTTTTGCTCGTTCACAAGCAAAAGTAGTTGTGTTTTCAGATCCTTAGGGATACATCCCTGCAGAAGGTGAAGCGGAACCAGAATTGTTTGGAGCCTTGTTTACGACGGCTCGTCGCTGCACTAGACAGCCTGGTGGTGGGTGACTGAAACACAAAGCCACAATATACTAGTAGTGATGGTCAAGCCGGACGTTGTGGTTGTGCATTGTCTAACGAAAAAGTAGTCAAGGCAGTTATTCCTAAGAAGTATAAGATGGGTGAAATATTTTGAATTTAAAAATCGTTTACAGCTGGTTAGACTTTTCAGAGATGTTTTTCATCTCGACCACATTTTGTTTTGCAACCAAATCATCACAAATCACATTGTTTTCAAAACTTAGTGTTGTATTTGCAACACGTACAACAACATGTACACGTGTTTCAACAAAAGTGGACTATTTTAATTTTTTGTTGAAAAATTACAAAAGGTATCAAGTTCAGTGATCCATTGATGGAAAGCATACACCATGCCACTTTCAAATCATTCATTAATTATTCTGTTTGTAATTGACAATTTCAATGTGTGCTCTGCTTCTGTTCAAGCAGGCTTTGATCCTGACTCCAAAATTCTCCACAACTCATCTACAAGTGGCTGGAGTGGTAGCATGATGGTAGTCCTCCACCTGCTGCTTCAGGACAGCCAGGGTTTGAGGTTTGTTGGCATAAACTTGACCTCTGGCAGCACCCCAAAAGAACAAATCTATTGGATTGAAATCCAGGCTTTGGTGGCCCATTCATGTGCTTTGCCCAGGCTGATAACATGGTTTCCAAACAGATGGTGGAGCAAGTCGATGGTTTCACCTGTAGTGTGCGGTGGGGCACCGTCCTGCATGAACCATGTAAGTCTCAGGTGGTTTGGAGATGACTGGTTGAGCGAGATCAGCATGGAAACCATCGACTTGCTACACCAGCCAGTTGGAAATTGTCATCTGCCTGGGCCAAGCATATGCGTGGGCCCCCAAAGCCTGGATTTGAATCCATTGCATTTTTTTGGGGGGGTGTTGCCAAAGGTCGTTTATGCCAACAAACCTCGAACCCTGGCTGTGCTAAAGCAGTCTTACCATTGGCATCCTTGAACCAATACAGTCCCAGCCTTCCCCATCTGGCATTCAATGCACAGAAGCAAGTGGACTTGAGGGCCCTTGAGAGACTTCTTAGACACCTCGGGAAGCTCAGCACCCCAAAAGATGTTGTGATTGTTGATAGCCCCATTCAAATGGAAGTTTGCTTCATCACTGAACCACAAGGACTTGATCCAGTTTGGGTACCTTTCCATTTGATCACTGAACCAATCACACATTTTTACTCGGCTTGCCATGTCATTCAGTTAGTTTTACCTTATTGAAATAAGTTAGTAGGGGTAGAGCTTAAGTTTAAAAATGAGATTGCACAACACAGATGAGGCTGAGATCGCCAGTTCTTGGGAATGCTGACTGTGGGATTTCTTAGGATTTTCAATAGCTGAATTTCACACAAGATCAATGTTTCCATGGTAACACTGAGTGGGCAGCCACTGTTGCCTTTATTTTGATGGTTTTTATGCTTCCATGTGCTTGGAAGTGCTCCACAACCACTGAATGCTCCCATTGGAAGCTCCATTATGGGTGTGAACATTGTAATAATGACAGTATCATTGGAGCACCTGCACATAGGATTTTGTCTCAAACCGCAAAGTCATGATTTTCACTTTTTGTTCCACTGTGAACACCATAGTTGACAGGGTTCTACTGATTACTTGTTAGAAATAGCATACCACCACTATAACCTGCAAGAGGGTGTAGCATAAGAAACGACAGCATATATCAGGCTGCTCAAATAGTCCACTGTTTTGAAACACCCTGAATGTACATATATATTTTGTGCAACAGACAAAATTTGTGGTGAAGTAAGTGCATGTTGTGTTTCCTGAAATAAATTGTGCGACGGCGTGGGCTGCAGAGGACAAGTAGGGGGAGGGGGTTGTTCACATTAATTCTACATTAACATTCTTGATTTTCAGGACTCTGTATGGTCACTTGTTAATTAATATTTCTTTGTTGCACAGAACCAGGAAGGTGGTGTGGGACCCAATCAGACGGTGACTTTTGGCCTTACCAGCACCACAGTCTCCTCGCCTCTTCCTTTCCATCGTGTCAATTCCTACGGCTCGTATCAGGATTCCAATGTGCCATTCCCTCGAACCTCAGGCGCTCGCTTTTGTGGAGCAGGTAGTCTGACTGGTCTGATTTGGGAACTTGCATGGCGTGAGGAAGGTTCAGTGGTTGAACAGATGGCCCCAAATGTGCTATTTTATGTCTCACTTTGTGGATCCCACCTGCAGGGTACCTTGTTTATTTCATGAGACCGATCACCATGAACCGTTCACTTTCTCCAGCTGAGCTCACACCAAGGTTTGTTTGTTTGGATATGGCATGTCTAACTGTGTACAATTAATTTTAGGAATGTTCCACATTTTCATTGTACGAGACATGCATCCCATCACTTTGCTGATTGATTTAATCAAAAGACAGCACGTTGTACTTAACAAACACATTGCATGTCTATCTGTGAATCTCATAGAGGATGTAAATGAAGTGAAACGTGTGAAAAAGATCTTTGACAACATATGGCCATGGTGGTTTGTGTGCTCTTTCTGTGTTCTAAAATCTAAAGGGTTCCTGCTGTCATGGAATAACAAATGTTTCTGCTGGAATCGCTCCATCAAGTTCCTATTCTCACTTCTACTTCTTCTTTTTCAACCTGGAAAGACGGGCTTTTAAACCTGGCATCTTTGTGATTAAACGTACACAAATTTTTGCTCCAGGTAAATCAATTAGTAGCTTTCCAACCAAGTAAATCGACTATAAGCTTTCCAATGATACCATTTTTATTATTGCACAACAGCAGGAACCCTTTTTGAATGAAGTGTGTCAGACACGCACGGCAGGACGAACGCTTCTCCTTTTAGTAATAGATGAATGTATATCTTAGGGCTGGGCTGTTTAAATGATTAAACATTCATTCAGGTCATTAAACACGCAACATGCTTCTGAACATTCAATTAATATCCCTTAATTATACATTTTATTAGCCAAGGCTGTATGACAAGGTGAAATCGATGTATTTTTCCATGAATTATAAGGGCATAGTGAACAATGGGCAAATCGACATTGTATGTGGGATATGAACCTGCAATCTCACTGTCGACAAGTGCTCAGATGAGAACAAACGGGCTATGTACTTTTACTACATTGTTGATAATGTATCGTTCTTTTCAGCAAAGTTTATTTTTAAATTGTCTTGTGTTGAGCAGTACATGTATTGACATTTCATGAACTGAAGACCTGGATCCCAATTGCAAATTGATATTTTCTTGCATCACCGTGGGTTGACATATTTGACATTCCCATCTGAGCCCATCGAATCCCTGCTTAAATTTCCATTTGTACATTGATTTGTCCATCTAGCTATATATCACTAAAACTCTCATCTTGTATGTATATGTATATGTATATGTGTATGTATATATATATATATATATATATATATATATATATATATATATATATATATATATGTGTTTGTTCCCGAAATACAGCCAAAACGGTACAGGATAGCACAAAAAAATTAGGGCCACCTTACTCACCATTCGCCTGCGGTGTGCAGTATCAAGTTTCGTTCAAATCGGGCAACAAAAAAAGTTATTAAAAACTCAATTCCCGATTCAGTCAAGTTCTCTTCGAGATAATTTGATTAATGCAAACAACCTCAGCGATATAGTTCGCTGGAGCTATCTTTTTTTTTCTTGAATTTTTTTTTTCATCAACCGCTGTCACAACGGGTTCTCGGGTCGTCTCGTATATTACTAAAACTCTCATCTTGTGTGTGTGTGTATATGTATGTATGTGTATATAAATATATATATATGTTCCTGAAATACAGCCAAAACAGTACACGATAGCACAAAACTTTTAGGGCCACCTTACTCACCATTCGCCTTCAGTGTGCAATATCAAGTTTCGTTCAAATCGGGCAATGAAAAAAAAACTATTAAAAAATCAATTCCCAATTTAGACAAGTACTCTTCGGGAGTATTTGATCAATGCAAACAACCTCAGCGGTATATATCGCTGGAGCTATCGCTTTTTTTTTTCTTGAAATGTTTTTTTTCATCAACTGCTGTCACAACGGGAAGCCAACGGGTTCACGGGTCGTCTCGTCATCTACTAATATCCTTGTAATTCATGACAAAAAAATAAAATTAGATGGATGTCTCATAATCTTGTCCAACATTGAGACATGTACTTGCTATTCCATGAGGTTGAAGCTGGTCATCATATGGCACCCTTGATGCCGTTTGTTGCATCAGTTTAAAGTGTACTGCCAATACTTTATCAGCATGGTTGGTGATTGCAGCTCGATGTTAGTGTGTTAGGCTGCTCTTGTTTGCAGCATGTTGTTTTTCGGCTAATGAGAAGCTTATGTTTTAATCGGCTAATGTCACTCTGCATCTCTACCCACTACATCGTGTACATCCCGTTATCGCTACCTGACACGTGTCTCCTCTCCTCCTCCCTTCCTCTCTCTCTCTCTCTCTCTCTCTCTCTCTCTCTCTCTCTCTCTCTCTCTCTCTCTCTCTCTCTCTCTCTCTCTCTCTCTCTCTCTCTCTCTCTCTCTCTCTCTCTCTCTCTCTCTCTCTCTCTCTCTCTCCTCTTTTCCTGTTCATTCATTCCCTTCTTATGTCCAAATGCGCTCCCATCCCCCTACCATCAATTAATTGTTTTTTTTACCGTCTTTTACCTCGATCTTCCACGAACTTCGATTTTTGTATTTAAATAAATAATTAAACCGCCAATGATGGGTGGTCTTGTTAAATACTGCTGGGCATCAGTTTGGTGAGTTTGGTTTGCTCCTGCATTTGTGCATCGTGTAATGATCAAGATGCGTCTCATGAAGGCCTTTTGAGATTGAGTCGGATGCCATACACAAATTACTGAGTGGCTCTTCTCGTCGAGTGTCAGTCGATGAAGGCAATAAAATCAAACTACGAACGAGATCACAAAAGCAATCAAATTCAATGTTTTTTTTTTCTGAACAAGATAATAAATGAGTTATCCATGATAATATCAGAGGTAATACAATTCCAGCAATATGATGGTGAGCAGCTTGTCAATGTAAGTGTAGACAAAAGGAAAATTCCGGATGACTTCATCAATCAAACACTACAAAGTTTGTTCAGCATTGCATTGCTTGAAAGGTATGCTTTCTTGGCACAGCCAAGAAGTAAAATCCTGTCGGTGTGATATGGATAACAGTTTGGTACCGTGTTCTACCTCAGTGCTGGGTAGTCACTGCAAGCCCTCCAGTCACCAGGCCTTTTTTTTAATTGTGTTTTTTTTTTCCTGGACCATATGTAAAGGCAAGGACCAGTTGCTGTTTGAAGGTCAAATGAGAAGCAGCTCAAGCATGTGGTCAAACTCTGCTTTAGATACAGTGTAATGATCAGGAGCAGGTCGACATGGCCTGTGACTGGAGGTCCATCCATGTTAATGTGATAAGTAGTTGAGTGTTTGACTAATATGTCACTGAAGGTGGGTTAAGTTATCTCTGGGTACTGTCAAAGGATAGCATCAACACGAGAAATGTCAGGCCTGACCAACATTGTGCTGACAGAGGGCATACCCTTGACACAGATTAGAGGTCGAGTCTGTGAGCTTTTGGTTTTTGACATCCACCAGCAAGCCAGTGTCTCAGGAAATCAGCTCTGATGACTGTAGTGGATAACTCGGCTATGATGAAGTTCACTCTTGGACACATCTCAGGCAGACGTCAAGGCTTAACGATCGTTCACCACACATGGAAATGGAAAACTGGTTGACAGCTTGAGTAAATATGGTAGGTTTACATTTGTTCATAACCGCTGGGGGTAAAATTCTGACTAGCTCCAACCAGTATCAACTAAAAATTGGGTGCCAGTGTTCTTGTCTCTGATGGAAAAACCAAGCAACTTGGTTGTTGGTCACCTGGCTGACTCGTCACTGTGAGTCACTGACTGTGGCATTTCTCAACTGTGAAACAGGGCAATCTGGAAAACTGCAGGGTGGAACACATTTGTGAGCGTTCTTCCGAAACTGCCAATGATACCAACACTTCCTGCATGTGTCTCTGGGCCAGAAATAGGACATTGTCACCTCTGCCCTTGGTTTTTGCTACGACTCCAACTATGATTGCACTTCTCCATAAGATGATATGTAGGGGCCTGCATCATGGTGGTTAACAGTTCCACTTGAGTTTGCAGTCATTGCATGTCGGATGTAGCTGGGGTGGACATGGCATCACCTGACTGAGATGTGACTGCATCGATGGAGGACGTGTCTGGGGTAGCGACTTTGACTCTCTTGTCAGCTATGTCGGCGAATCGCTCAACGTTGACCAAATTACTGGTTGAAGCCAAAATGCGCTGAGCATCGTTTGGCAATTGTTGGAGAAACAGCTGCTTGAGTATATTATCCTTGATTATTCTCACTCAACAGGTGCCACTTCCTTTGTCACAATTGAGAAGATTTAGGTCCCCAGCTCCTTTGAAGTAAGAAGTCAGTGCAAGTGCTTTTGCTCTGGGGTGGATGTGTGGCAGACGAGCTCTGTTTTGAGGGAGTCTTTAGGCCTTTCTGTGGGTAGCTCAATGAGAAGGTCCTTAATTTCTTGCACTATCTCAGACTGAAGAGAAGCCACAACATATTCAAATTTAGTTTCTTGCTCTGTGATTCTTTGGGTTAGAAACTGGGCCTCAACTTGAGCGAACCAAATGGGTCTTTTGGCCAAGAGGGGGGTAGTTTCAGATAACTGTGATAGGAGGTGTGACATAAGGAGACTATCATGCAATATGATGGAATGTGTAATGGATCACATTGGGGTCACCAATTGTGGATGAAGTTTGGTTCAGGGATAGTAAGAGTGACCAGGACAAATATTCGCTGTCAGGTCGTCTTCATCAGAGCCAGGTCGTCTTCCTTCGATCAGACATCTTTTGCGCAAAAGGTTATTCAGCTGGTTTGGCAGCAGTATCATTGTCACCTCCAAAGAATAAAGCTTATCCTAAGGGAGTTCAAATAAGTTGTGGTGCTGATGAGCAAGGGTATAAGTTGGCACTGGTGTCGATTTTAATAATGGTCGAATGTGGTGCTGTTGTCTGACTAAAGATCCAAGATTGCACTGGTGAAAATGTCGATGTTGGCACTGCAATTCACTTAGCGAGAAAAGTGAAAACTGTATCACCCTGCAAATCCCTGACATGTTGAATAAGCATGAGAGCAAGAATATAGGATAAAGGTGAGAATCATAAAAATAGGGTTTTGCGCATGGCATGGAAAAGTCACCCATTAACTTGACATGACAATTGAACGTGATGTCTACCTTCTGGTGTGTGGGGGGGGGGGGGGGAGGAAAGATAAAGGGAGAAGAAGCATAATTAGAATCTGCTACTGATTGGCCAATTGTAGTCACGTGAGCTCCTTGCCAAGAGGTGAATGATTACATCCATGGCTTGTGTAATAAGAAATGAGTATTGTAATTGGAATACTGGTTTCTACCAAGTGGCACTATACAATCCACATTTAGATGGAGAGAATAGTGGTCCAGTGGTTCAAGAGTGTGAGAGGTCAAACAGCACAGAAAAACTGTATGATATTGTTATGTTTGTGGGGTAGATTGAGGAATTTCATAATATAAGCATGGTCCGTGGACGGGCAACTAACATCTCGATGTAAACGAGGGAAAACTGTGAGCTTAAGATTATGTGTTACCACATGGGGTGGTGCTGTGTTAACTCGGTAGGGTTTAAGGCTAGTTTCTCCCAGTATGTGATTGCCCCCTGTGGCCTTTCCCTACGTTTTTGCATTTACAAAGCTGGCTCTAAAAAGGAACCGCCTTCTTCCAACAACAACAGAGCCGAACGTTTCCGAGCAGGCAAAAACCCCGCCTTCGCACCGGTAGGCCATGCCCCCGAGGCTGATGATTGGTCAGTGTGACGTAGGGAGGAGGAGGAGAAGGGGGAGGATCGTGTGGAGGCGATGGTCAGAACACATAGAAGCTCTTGCTTTTCCTCGACACGGTTAAGAGGGCAGTGCGATTCTTGTTGTTGGAGCTAGTGTGAATTTGTTCACAAACTGAAATAAGATGCTCGCCATTGACTGTTTGCCTGGGTCATGAAGTTTGTACGTGGAGGAGGAAGAGGAGGAAGAGGAGGAGGAGGAGGAGAAGAATCGCACATCTCTTGGCCTTGTCTCAGAGCCGCAGCAATTGCCTTGTTGTATGATTAAGAAGAAAGGTGGTGCCATTTGGTGTTTGTGGACCTGTAATTTAGCGGGAGCGGTGTGGCATTCTCGATCGCTAGGAAAAAACTGTCCAGTGGTTCGAGGGCACAGATGAAGACCATCTGCACGAATTACCTCGCATACGTGACCCAGAGGAGCGATTTGCCGCCATTTTGCAGTGCGTTTCCCATGCGGTGGCTATGCGGTTTCGAGGATCGCCAGGCTCCTCAAAGATCATTTCTGGACACACAGCGAAGTACCAGAACAAAAGGGAGAATTTTCTTTTATTATATCCGTTCCCTTGTCTGTTTTTGTGACTGAGTGGAGACGTCTCAAATTAGGTTTTAGTTCACCTCACGCTTTGATTCCCTCACGCTTTGATTTATTTTCATTATGAAGCATTGAATTATTTTCATTAAATCATCATTTGTTGAATTTACTGTGTTTTGTCGACTCGTTGTGGGTTCGAGGATATACCAGTGT
Source organism: Eptatretus burgeri (assembly GCF_056783735.1). Taxonomy (NCBI): domain Eukaryota; kingdom Metazoa; phylum Chordata; class Myxini; order Myxiniformes; family Myxinidae; genus Eptatretus; species Eptatretus burgeri. The sequence continues at coordinate 45,233,022 of NC_140967.1, forward strand.
ACTTCTGTCTGGTACACGCCCTTGCCGCCCTCCATCCCGCGCATGCCATAGTCTCCAAGGATCTCAGCTGTTCGCCTCGAAGTAGAACCGTTCGGCTATCCATCCAGGTCGGTCTCATTTCTATGATGTCTATGGTTTTGGTGTAAAGAATTGTTGTACGTATTTTAATGACTTGTAAACACATACACACACACACACACACACACACACACACACACACACACACACACACACACACACACACACACACACACACACACACACACACTGGGAGTGGCACTATATGATGCACCATTCATCCCTTCCCCCCACTACTGTCCAACCCCCTCCCCCCACCACCACTATTCTCGAGTCTGGGATTAAGAGCCAGCATGGCCACAAGAGGTTACTTTGAAATGGGTGTAATTGTTGGTGCACGTTTGGTGACAAAGGCTGTGGAATTGCTAACGTGTCACGAGGAATTGTCTCAAAGGTGATGTCATCCTGGGAAAAAGAAAGAAAGACTTCATCATCGAAGGGCAACAGTGGGCAGAAGCGCTTGCTCGACAAACGTGATGCACTGACATTGGTCCAGACTGCGAGGTTTAACAGGATAGCAATAGCAGACAACGCTGTGAGTCGTGAACATCGTGTATCGTCATAAGGGAACTTCACAGAGTGGAATGCCATAGCCTTCGCCGTGTTCTCGACAAACGGATGTGTGCAGGTGTGGTGACAGCCCAGGGAGCTCTACAGCCCCGAGTGCCTGGTTCCAACAGTAAAACATTCTAGTGGTTCCATAATGGTGTGGGGCATATTTTCCTGATCCACGCATTCCATGAGAAGACAGGGTTGATGAAGTGTGCTTTGTTACCGTCCTGAGCGATATGCATCCCATTATGCAGCATTTCTTCCCCGTTGGGAGGGGTGTCTTTCATGACGACCATGCAGGGCACGTGCTATCACGGTGGTCTACGGACAGGCAAACAAACCCAAATGCAATACCCTCTCCTTTGGTGAGAGTAATAAGCGTTTTCCCGACAGCTCCTCAACATGTGTGTGTATATATACATGTTGACTCGTTATCGTGCCCTCATATCTCTGCTTCCTTTTGTTCATTAGCAAGGGGGTGGCTGGATATTTAAATGAGGATTGCGCACTTTGAAGGACTTCGTTGTTTTGAGCACAATGCATTGCTCAAGAAAATTGGATTTCCTGATCCTTTAATACATTTTTGCAAAAGATTATTATCATACAAAATTAAAATTGGATAAGAACATCATTAATGGATGGTGATTTTTTTTTCAATTAAATTTACCATGTTAATTTCCGTTGATTATAAAAACCAAAACCTTTCCTCATGACGTGATTGTTTTCTTCTGTGTTGAACAGGGATTTGTGCACATGCTGTCCATCATAAGTCTTCGAAGCTTTGTTTGCCGAATGTTTTTTTATTATTATTATTTATATGACATTGATTTGGGGGGATACCTGATATGCAAGAGCTCAAACGCACTTCGAAAAACTAGAACGCACTTCGAAAAACTAGAACGGCACTCGGAGTGCATCCCTCTGCCAAGCTGAACAGCTTACATTTTGTATCCAACTAATGGGCCGGATCCAGATCCAGACCTGAACCAAAATCAAATCTGCTTCCTCTTGTCACTTACCCAACTCATCTACCACGTTTTGTTATAATTCATCCACATCTTTTTGAGACATCATGCCATATCGTTTTTGGCCCTTTCTCTCGATGGGGAAGAATCGCTTATAAAAGAAAGAAAGAAAAAACATTCTCGGATTTGGATCTAGATTTGGATCTTCACCAAAATTGAATCAATTTGTCCTTGTCACACACGCAATCTGTCCACCAAGATTTGTCCATAACTTTTTTGAGATATCCTCAGACAAACAGATGGGTGAAGACATAACCGACGTCCACCTTCGGTGGCGGAGGTACGAAAAGTTGGATGAAGGAAGAAATTTCCACAGGGCATTACCATGGATCATGATGTGAAGGATTGTTTTATGAGCCTGTTATTTTTCAAGCTTCAGTGTACTGCATTATTATTATTTTTTGGAAAGTGTGGTGTCCTCACCCAATGATTGTGCAATGTAGTGGATTTAAACTCTAAGTTGCTGGCTTTTATGTAGACGAGCAGAGTTCCCGCCCTGTGGGCGATCTTATTCCAAGCATGCAACACGTTCTTCGACTGCATACTTTTATTTGGGTGGTGTGTAGGTAATTGACAGCTATTGACACCCCCACGACCACCGGCAAAGATTAAAACACCCCGATGCATTAATTGGGGTCATGCTGATCCTCTGTAGCAAGTCTGGATGGAATTGGCCCAGAACTGTCGGAGTAGCAGCCCGACAAATATACGCACAAACATCGGTCTGTGAATTCTAGTAAGGATCCCTGCTTGGCAACTGCAGAGCAACAATGAAAAAAATCAAATCGTTATTCTTTCTAAGCACCATTTTAACATTTGATTTTGGGGAGATTGAAATGTTTTGATAAATTAAACTTGTGCGTGCGTGTTTTAATGTGTGGACCGACCAGCGTTGTACTACTACATGTTGCGTGTTTTGCAGCGTTGCTGGTAAAATATAGGATTGCTTGTTAATTCATCGTTTTGTTTGTTTGTTTGTTTGTTTTCAGATCCCTGTCAGCCCTATCAGGATACCACAACAGCGTGATGGCACCCATGAAGATGCGCTCAGAGTCACAAAGTGGTATGCGGTTGTACAGCAGCAGTCCGACACGCAATGATAAGGAAGTCTCCATCAGCTCCTTCTATTACAAGGAGAGGGTGAGGAGCAGCAGGGAAAGTGCTTGAACATAGTTTTTTAATCATGGTTTTCCTTCAATTTTATGTTGAAGTACAATATCCAAAGATAAAAGCCTTCCTTTTGCTTTTTTCCCAAATGAGAATTGCCTCATCTTTAATACATGTATCTCAGGCAATATCTGTCGCTGTGCCTTGCTTGGGGGTCAAGTGTATTTCTTGCTCATCGTTTGGGCATATTTTTGTTTCCTTGTCTCACAATGTTATCTCGGGTCATCACAACCTCTAGCAGCACAGCCAGAAGCAAAAGAGAGAACACATGAAAGATGTACTGATTGCCATTCGTTACATCTTGCGGAACTGTTTTGTTTGTGATGCCTCAATGGTAATCTGTTGCTGACTCTTCTTTGAGCTTTTTTGCGAAAGTTGTTTTTTATTTGTTTGTTTCCTTTTCTTTTATTGAAATAATAATCTGAGCCATGACCGACTCCTGTTGCTAATATGCTTCAAGGTTTTGAGAGAATGACCTTGATTGATTGATTTTTCTTTGTCGTGAAAATCTGAATGGGATCCCACCAGGTCCTGGCAAATTTCAAATCGGCCAACTTCACCGATCAGTTTGTTTATTTCGATAATTGCTGCTAAAAATGTTGCAGAAAATGCGCCGGAGCAAGGTGAGGCGGGAAGCAGGTGATGTGGGAACTCGCTGTATGAAGGCTGCTGGGAAGGTAGTCGTGCAGGACATATCATGCCTGCTGCCCATCCACCGACAATTGGCTGAGCTATACATGTAAGTACCCGTCACCCAGCCCACTTGAGCTCCAGAGTTATCATTTCCATCAAGAGTAGGTTTACCACGGATGTGGTAGATACAATTCGAACAATAAATCCTCAACTGAAACGGGTCGCTGATCCGAATACCCATACAGGCCGACATGGACCACCACTCGCTAGCTTATTCTGTAGTCTTAAAAGAATACATATGACATATTGGAATGTACCACAGACACTGTAGCTGCCTTGTTACATGATGCTGAGCGTCTTTCAGTCTGGATGTGAACCATGTGCAGGAGATGTGCCTTGCAAATACAGCAGCTGCAGCTTCCGTGGGACGCAGGGATCTTGTGCAGGTCAGTGACATGCTTAAACGGTAGAAAGGTATCCTTCCAAATCCCCCTACCACCACCGCCCGTTTTCCCAAACCTTACTTTTTGCTCTTGGCATATTTTAAAGATGTCACTGTGTTGGGGGAAACTCACTAAGTTATTCACTTAAGTCTGCTATCTGTTAATTTGAGAACACGATGTTTTACAAACTGCAATTTTGTATGAAGAGCCCCCCTTTTTGGTCGTGATCTCTAAATGTCAGTCGGTTGCAAGGAAATGGTAAAATTGCTGTGCACTCGTTATCTCTGCAATGCAAAGTCACAGCTGAAATTTTGTACATGTACTTTATGAAGACCTTTATCTCTACAGCTTATGTTTTGAAGTTGGTTGTTCGATTTCTGTCACAAGGAGTACAAAACCAAAATTTACAAACGACATTTTTAATTGGTCCCTTCCAGTGTGACCACTCCTTGGCTTTTTTCACAAGATCTTGGCTATTCGTTGTTCACCTTGGCGTTTTGGTTTTCTATAGGTTTTCATCACTATCATCACTTTTCCGAAACCTTGTGAATTATTGGCTTTTTTCATTGGCTCACCTTGCCATTTATGAAAATGAGGAGTGGTCACACTGGCCCCCTACCTGTTTCACTGAGGGGACTATAGGTTTGCTGTTGGTCTGTCCATCTCACCTGTAGTTTTTCAGACTCCCCCCCTCCCCCCCCACAATACCCATTAACATATTAAACTGAAACTTGTTACATGGTTTGTTTTTTTATAAGTTACAGAACAAGTTCGAGTGTCAGGGCGTTTCATCAAATTTCACAGTTATGTCCTTTTTAGACTTGGAAAATATATTAAACATGGGTTAGTGTTCAGCTGCCCTGACTCCACCCCACTGCTTTACACCCATTGGATGGACAGTTGGTCTGACTCCACACCAATAAAATCTGGACCAACATCCGGGCCTGAGGAGCAGCATAGATTCTCAGGCCCGGATGTTGGTCCATGGCTCAGTGCAATTGGAATGATCCCAGGGATATAAACATGATGTATTATACATGCACATAAGCTGAACACATGGTTTTGCTTCATGTATGTACATCGGGTTATTTTTATTATTTTAGGCACCAGTTGTACACCACCCAAATTAAGGGATGCGTTTCCTGGTGTGAAAAGTCTGGCTAAAACCGAAGTCACGCACAAAAACCTTCATTTATTTCGCTTTTGTTTAAATAGCATAATTAAAGGGCATCCATGGATGGCCTATGCCTGGTGTTGGCTTAATGGCTGGAGTGGTGGGCTTGGAATCCTAGGGTCCTGAGTTCAAATCCCGCTTGGCTGTTGAATTAATACCAGGTGGGGTTGACTCGGCCTGTCATCCTTCTGAGGTCGGCAAAAATGAGTACCAGCTTGCTGATATCCTGTGTCGGAGAGGCGACCCATCTAGGGTTGTGCCCAATCGCCCAGGAGACTGCTTCGGCAGCACCAACGCTCTGAACAGCGTGTGGTCCCGATGGATGGATGGATGGATTAATCTATTAATTATTCATTTTTCTCTTTATTTACTTAATTTGCAAAAGTTACAGGTTCAGATGAAACTGTGGTGGTTTAGGTATGCTATTAGCCAATTGATGAATAAATTAATTATTTTACGTTTATTTATTTATTTATTTTAGTTGTGCAATGAATCAATAAATTATTAAGCCTGGTGTTGGCTCAGTGGTTAGAGTGGCGGCTTGGGATCCGAGGGTCCTGAGTTCAAACCCCGTCGGCCGCTGAATTAATACACCAGGGGGTTGACTCAACCTGTCATCCTTCCGAGGTCGGCGAAATGAGTACCAGTTCCAGTGTGTGTCTGGTAGAGGGGTACTGCATCAGCAACACAGTTGCGCTTCAAGAAATGATAGCTACCCTGGCAGCCAAGCTGCCATACGACCAACACAATAAATTATTGTACACCACTCCCTCCCAATTCCATCTCCATGTGCTGCATGGCGGCAATCGCTGGGTGCCGAAGGTGCCTCAGCATTGTCGTGCACTGGATGTTATTTATTTATTTGGCATGGTGGCAGTGGACTTTGAATGTAGGACATTGGGAGACATCAGTGTACTTTACATGAATGACAAGGAACAGACAATGGAATCCACTTTTCCATGAAAACTCCAAATCCACTTTTTTATTATTATTCTTTTTTTTTAATATATCTTATTTTTTTTAAACACAAGATCTTGGCTTATTAAAGAGTAAAGTGACAAATGGAAAAAATGGCAATGTTCTGACATGAGGGAAGTGGGGCAACAGTTGTGTACAAGCCTGGGAGTAAACAGGAAAAGGGAGAGGAGAGGAGCAATCGGTAACTTACAAGTAACAGGGTTGCATTATATTGGATTAATGGGGATAGAAGAAAAAATTCAGGTGTGGTTGTGGATGACGTGAGGTGGAGTTGCAATTCTTGCGTTTGAAGCCATGGAGGAAATAGTGAGATTGAACTGCCTTCGAAGACAGTTCCAGGAACAAATGGAGCAAAAGAGCTGAGGTGTGTGGTAACGCTGCATTTTGGGAGTTTAACCAGAAGGGGATTACTGGAAGAATGTGTGCATCTTGGAGGAGCTGGGCAGTGTCCGAGAGGCGGCAAGAAACAGAGGCCGTGCCCTCTCTGATGAAAGAGCAACAGACCTTGTGCTTTGGCATTACTGTGGGAGATGCTAATAATCTTGAGGGCTTTGTATTATACAGAATACAGGAGTGACATATGTGACACTGTAGTTCCAACCCAGAGGGGAGAGCAGCACGATTGAGCTATGGTCAAAAAGCCTTTGTAGACTGTAGATACGAGTACCGCGGACAAGGGAGGAGGCCATTTGTCCCATCATGCCTGCACACTCTATCAATACCACATTAATTCAATCTATCAGTTTCTCGACTTGCTTTCACTCGGCAGGAGTGTGGAGAACATTTTAGGATTTTTGCTGGGGGTGGGGAAGGTATAGGTTAAATAATGACAAACATCGTGACAGCTCCTTCACCCTTTGATGAGACATCTCGTATACGGGTAGTGGACAAACAAAAATGAAAACACCTGGGTAAGTGAGAGACGCCAAGCAATGGCTTCCACACAGGTATGGCCCATGTGTTAATTTTGCAAATAACATCACAGCATGCTTGGGGTCATGGATAAAAATACTGCACAGGCCTGGTTGCCTATAATTATGGTGAGAATGGCTACAAGAGGAGACCCCCCCCCATCCTCCCCCTCCCCAAATGTCCCCATGCACAGAACATGTGTGGTTGCCCAATGGCTTGATGAGCATGACACTGATGTTATCCATATGTCATGGCCTTCTCAGTCACCAGATCTGAACCAATCGAGCATTTATGGAATATTCTGGAATGACGCCTGAGATAACGTTTTCCACCTCCATCAAAGAGATGTGGGTTGATCGACTTTCTCCTGGAGGAATGGTGCCGAATCCCTCATGCAAAATTCCAGATGCTGGTGGACTCCATGCCATGTCACATACAGCCGTACTGGCTGCATGCGGTGGCCCAATTCCCTATTAAGTGACTTTACATTGCTGTTTCCAGTTCTGTCCACTACCTGTGCATCACAATAACTACACATTAATACATTTCCATATCGAAGCTCCCAACCAGTCCTGCCAATTTCCATGTACCCCTCTATCCACAATGCTTCCATGTACCTTTGTAATTCTAATTGAACACTAACTACTGTTTCTGCTTCTGTTGCTACCACTTTTACAGGGAGACCATTACATACATTAAGAAGTACTCTGAGTGAAAGACCCCTGCATTAATACTGTCATAACTCTCAGGCAGCTCCTGGTTCTGTCAATTCTGCTAAAAAAAAAAAACAATAAAACTTCTGCATAGTTCTGATCTTTGAAGGGATGACCTGGAACAATGGAGGAAGCCCAATCTGTGGCTGTGGAGGCCAACTTAGCTAAATTGTTGGCTCAGGAGAGGTCATGGTTGATGGTGCGGTCTCGAAGTTCAATAGACTGAACTTCTTCCATTAGCTGACCATGGACATTGGTGGGTTTGTTACTTTGACGATCCTTCTGGAGCGACAGGATAAAACTGATATTTTCCAGGATTGAAGGACGTGTTCCATTTTTCAGACCAGCATCTAACCAATTCCAGATCAGCAGAGACACAGCTGCAGTCTGCCTATCAGCGGGATGAGGTACTGTATGACAATGTGAAGTCCTCTGCAAAAACGAAGACTTTTGCAGAGCATCAGCAGGGTGGTAGTTCATGTAGATGAGGAATAACACTGGGTCCAAGTCACTGCCTTTGGGATATTGCATGGCATTTAAACCTGGGATTGTGGTGAACCAATACTATGAATCTCAACACTTTACCATTTAAACTGAAACACACACACACGAAAATATAGATGAAACCCTAATGTTCAGTTTGCATGTCGATCCACAGGTGTGGTCTCTTGCTGCAGCCTCGACGAGCTCTTTCCTGGCACCTAGTATCAACCCGGATGTTGAAACACCTTGGGCAGCACACCCTTTCGGCCGTGGTCTGCTTAAATCCTTGTACGTAAGGCTGATCTGATAATGGGAATATTGCATTGTAACATACTTCTACAATGATGAAATATTGTAGAATCTCCTTTGTTTTTTTCTGGAGAATTGAAGGAAAGGTCTGAGTAGCCGCAATACATTGTTTTATTTGTAGGTCTTCCTTGGACACACGTGAGATGCACTCTCAACCATTTTTTTTGTTGATGGGATATAAATCAATAAAGTTGGATTGCAATTAAAAACATGTCTGTGATCTGCCAAAAAACTCTAATTTGATCATCTGGGTTGAATACACCCCACCTCTCCATCTCCCATCCCCAGGTGTGTCATAATCCTCATAGTTCGAAATGGTCAAAAAACCTGCCTTTGTATTTAATAAAGTGCCTGATTTTCTTCTAGATCACATGATAGTCTCACCATTGATTTGATTGGATAAATCTCCACTACATTTGAGTGCAATTTCAGGCTAGTTTTTGAGCTGGAATCACAAATAATATGAACCACATTGGTACTAATATCCCACCAAAATCTGTCACAAAAAATATCATGAACCACATTGGTACTAAAATCCCACCAAAATCTGTCACGAAAAAGCAATATTTTGGCATAAAATTAGACCATCGTGCTGCAATAAATTGTTCTGAGCAAAAGGCTAACTAATGAGGGATATAGGAACAATGAAGAGGGAAGGAGACGTGTTGGGAAGGAAGAGGGGAAATGTTGGCCAATTTTCATGCAAATGTCAATCTGGCAACTCTTCAACAACAACAAAAAAACACCTCCGCCTCCCCCTCTCAAATCTGTCTATCCCATCTTTGCTCCAAGTCCCTCCCCCAAACTCCAAAGCCTCATCATCTCCCTTCCGAAGTTGTTCCATCTTTACTCTCATCCTTTTCCCACTCATAAAAGCAAACGGGCATTTCCATATCGAAATATGCAATGCTTCCTGCTCCCTGATCATGATTTCACCGACTTAACAGAAACCCGTCAATTTTTAGAGAAAATCGTCAGATATAATGCCAAACCTGCGTAACCTCCACAGTAAATGCACTGCTTTAGAGAAAGGGCAATTCTGAAGGGTCCTAAAGGGTAAAATATAGAACTTGTGGGTGGAGTTTAGTGAACTGTCCAACCAATGAGTGAAACTCGTTTGCATGCACGGCTCCTTTTATCGATATATTTTATAAATACCTTTAACAACACAATTTAGTGTTTTTGGTATGACTCGGCTGGGGTTTGACCCGCCAATCTTCCAGAGTCCGAGCGACCGCGTCTAACCATTTACACCACAACAGTCTAACCTCACTTTTATTTGAATTTGTTCAAACGTGGCAGGGGTGCTGCTGTTTACCATTTAAATTGTACACACTGAAAGATCAAGGACCAGTCTGGGAGAATATCTGAGTACAAACTGTATTTTATCCATATTTTGTTCCCCATATTTTCAGTTTTTTTGTTTGTTTGTTTTTTTGTTTTGTTTTGAACACCGCTGCTTCCCAATTCCATATCAAGGTGATGCACGACATAATTGCCAGGCACCGAAGGGAGTACTCCGTTTTCACTCCGTTTTCTTGTTTTTGTTTGTTTGTTCGGGCGATTATCCCAGCCATCCTTTAAACTGGGAAGCTGAAATTTGGGGACAAAAGTGAAGGTGTGCTTTGGCAAAAACAGTATTTTATCTATTTTTTTTGATTGATTGATTAATAACTTAATTATTTTATTTCTCATCCTGGCACAGCCATATTTTCAGCTCTGAAGCTGATCTTTGGACATGACAGTGACCAAGTGATTTGGCTATAAAGGGTATTTATGATTTATTGATTAATTAATCGATTAATTATTCATTTTTCAATTACTTACTTTTCAAAAAGTTACAGATTCGGATGAAATGGTGGAGGTTTCAGTATGTTATTTGGCATTTTATTGAGAAATTATTTTACGATTAGTATTTACTTATTTTAATGAAATTAATCAATCAATTATTGTAGACCGCTCCCTCCCAATTCTGACTCTATGCACTGCAAGGCGGCATTGCCGGCCACCAAAGATGCCCCAGCAATGTCGTGCACTGAAGGACTTATTTATTTATTTGGCATGGGGGCGGTGTACTTTGAATGTTCCACTACTTTATTTTTTATTTGGATTGCAACACATTGTAAAAATTTCATAATTCTCTTCTACCTTACTACATATGATTGAGCACCAAATAAATTATTTGGGAGATTTTATTTTTTGGCCATTGTGAGAGGGAAAGCTATTTTGGAGGTGGGGTATTTTGTTGTTGTCACGTATTTGTTTGTTTTAATGGTGGGAGGGGGTGGGTGTGAGGAGTCGGGTGAAGCGTCACGGGGGATTGATGGTGTCGACAAACTGTCAAAAAGGACGTATTTTGTGTATGGCCCCTTGCTACAACAATAAGATGCAGTGTCATTATTATTAAAGAGCTGATTTCCTTTTTTTTGCTACCTAGTTTGGATTTGATTAATCACCCAACTCTACCTTCAACCTGGTCATTTCACAGCAGGGTGTCACTTCAGTGAGTCTTTTAGAGGAGATAAGTCTGCTTGACTTCATCTGTGGATGTTAGGTCCCACAATACCTTTCAAAATAGAGCTGGCCATTGTGAAATCCTAAATTCCTGTCTTTTTTTTTGGAGGGGGGGTGGGGGTGTGAGGGTGAGGTGGGAGCACCTCAGAAGATGCCAGAGGTGCACCCCCCATAAATGATGCAAACCAACAGCCAGGTGCTGCATGTGGATGAATTATTATTGAGGAAAAAAATCACCAAACAGATCAACAGTTTGAACATTTAAAACCACCAATGGTTTTATGGCTATGAACATTTAAAACTAGAATATGGAATTGTAGTACATGGTTATGAAAATGTCCATTGTATTTGTAGTCAATCGAATAATTACATTTTCATAGAACATTGAATCTGTCTTTCCTGTCTTCCTAATTACAAACCCCAGTTGTTCCTCCTTCTCCTACTGTTACAACTGCTGCCTACCACTCTGGGGCTTCCTTTGGCCTTTGTAAGCTTCTAATGGGCTCCCTTCGGGATTTGTATTCTTAATATAACTGCCATACTTTCCACCGGCTGTTGCCCTACTCTCAGGCTTGCCCACTACAGCTGCATGCACGATGTGCAGACACTTGCAATGCTTTGCTGCACATTCGACGCTCAGCAGAAACTGCATGACCAGCCTCAAGACCAGTCATTGAGTTCCCACCTTGCAGTTCCAGTAAGTTGCTCATCGTGTCTGCTGATATCTGTAAGACATTTGATACAACACAGTAAGTAGATTCTCAACAACAAATTTCTCTTTTCATTCACATTCTTTTAATCCATTTAAAAAGCATCTTTATAACCATTACCAAGCAGAGTCAAGTGTCCGTCGACATATCAAGTACACAAAACAGAATTTGGGGTGGGTGTGAGAGAGGCAGGGGAGATGGTTGTGAGTTGGAGCAAGAGAAAAGGGAAGTGCATTGGGAATGTAAGATTAATGAAAGGACAATTTTGTTTATATTCTGCATATGTGGATGGCTCCTTGTATCGTTGACCCTTTTATTAGGTTGCATCAGTGATTGGAATTTAATCCATAATCACCTATTATTTATTTATTTTAATTGTGCTTTTGGTCATCACAAAGTGAAAGGTGAGGGATTAAATAATTGAGTGTTTAACTTCATGTGGCATCCTTATTTTCTGAAGGACTTTTGAAATAATCTACATCATAAAGCAGGAAGTGGCTAACTTCTTCAGTTTTTTTAATTTTTTTTAATTTTTTGCTGGTTTCAATCAATGGATTTGAACCTGCAATCAGATTACAATAGCGTAGCTTAGCCTGTTGAGCCAATCTGAAACCCTCTGTCCCGATGTTTGTTGTTAGATTTGGGATTGTTAATACCACCTTATGAGTATATGTAATGTCAGATTTTGCTTATCATTGTTTTGGTTGTACCACTTGGATTGATTTTGAGTGTAAAAATCACAGATTTTAACCCATATATGTTAACAGATGATCAATTTGTAGAAGTGGAATGAAGGGTAAAGAGGAAGGAGAGGATCTGCAGATAGAAGGGGGAAGTGCAGTCTCTAAACGTGTTAAAATGAAGTTCGTCGTTTGATCATTTATAGCCCTTGCAGCACATGAAGACGAGACTAGGTTACTTGAGTAAGACTGATACAGGATGTTGGGCATGTCGTACTGTGATTGTGTTGTTGATGCATTCTCGTCTCGCCACAGTTGAGTAGGGCAACATTTCTTACTAAATTGACCAAATTTTTTTTTATTATTTTTCTGCATGATGTTAAGTTGTATGGTAGACTTTTATACCTGATTATTCTTCTGCATTATCCGTGTTATTTATATGCAGCCTGTGGCTGCTTGGTCGCATCATTTTATGGGGGTACGGCTATGCCGCTGATGCATTGCCCCGTTACCAGCACGCTGGTACTTTATTTCGCTGATATCAGAAGGCTAACAGGCCAAGTCAACCCATCTCATGTTAATTCAATAGCATGATCAGTGCTTGAACTCAAACCCCTAAGGTCTTAAACCATCCACCCAAACCGTTAAACCAACACCAGGCTTGTATTATAATACAAGCCTGGTGTTGGATAATTATCCGTGTTAATGGAGTTAATCGGAGTCAAAATTTAAATTCCTAACACCCGACCCCCGACTTCCACCCCTTGACATACGGGGTGTGGAAGAGGCCATCATACAGTACTTCCCATTACTTGCCACATCCCATAACTCATTACCAACTCAATCCCACCCAGAGAAAAGACTTGTTTTGCGGCAGGTTGGGTTGGACAACCGTCTCTGGGAAGAAACCTAGAAAGTAAAAATGAAATTAAGTACTGTTGGACCCCGCTATTCGTGGGAGATACATTCCTGGAAAATGCCGTGAATGTAGGGGCATTGGTTAATTTATTATTTTATTTTAACATTGTGTAGGCTCGTGGAAGGGTGATTTACACAGAACAATTCATGACGCAACATAACATAACATAAAGCGAACAGCAGGGGAAAGGGGAAACGCCAACAGTAGGGCGGAGGGAGAAAGTAATCGGAGATCAACAAACAATGGATGCAGGTAACGATGAGCGGGAAGGGAAAATGCAAAAGGTGGACAATATGGATACATTAGCAAAATTGTTTTTGAACAGTTTGTGATTTTTGTCAAGGTTTGAGGAGAAGGAAGTGGCTGCTGCCTGTCTGCCAGAAGAATGAGAGATGTCAGCAGTGTGTGGAGTCAGCAAAGAGAGAGATGATTTTACAGTGTCAGTGAGATCATTGAGGAAGATTAGGAATAATATGGGGCCTAGATACTGCCATTGGGTACTGCATCCTTAACAGGGAGAGGAGATGAAAGGGTTCCGTTGAGAGCCACATGTCTCCGAGAGTAGAGGAAGTCAGTAATCCAAGAGTGGAGTTTGCCTTGGATTCCATAGGCAGACACAGCTTGAAGAGCAAGGCAGGATGCCAGATTGTATCAAATGCCCCAGATATGTCCAGAGAGATGGCCCTGATCTTATGTCTGATATTGAGGGCTTCCATCCATTGTTGGGAGAGTAGAGGCAGCATGTCCAATGTAGAGTGACCAGGTCTGAATCCAAGCTAATCATCTGAGATGAGGCTGTTGGAGAAAAGGAATGATTTAATGTCAACTGGGTTGATGGATTCCGTGACCTTGCTGATGATTAGAAGTAAGCTAATTGGGTTGTAGATAAGGTGATCTGATTTTGCATCTTTTTCTGTCAATGCTGTGATGTTGGCTGATTTCCAATTTCCCAGGTGGATACAAGAGACCATTTCTGAGGTGTTAAAAAATAAATATACGCGAAGCGCCAAAGTCGAAAGCAGGTCTCACTTTATGACCCATGAATACAAGGGGTCCGCGAATAGCGGGTTCCGACTATATGTTAAATAGTTTGAGAACATAAACAGTATTGATAGAGCAAATTAATTTGGACCTCAAAAACCAAACGGTGCATTGGCATCGTCAGTTTAAAATGCTCCACCTGTCTGAGTGTGTCGTGTTTTGAGATCTTCTCTTCAATGTAATGTTTATCCGACTTATTTTGCAGAGTATTGTTACATCTGGCTCATTCTCCAACACCTCAGATGGCGGATGGAATCTTGGTATGAAGTTTTCTTCACTGATTACCTTCACAAACTTTGTTGCGAAGGTTATGTTTTGATCGCTGTGTATTTATTTATTTGTGAATATGTGTGTTTGTTTGTTTGTTTGTTTGTTATTCGCATAACTCCAAAAGTATTGAACTGAATCGCAGTAAATTTGGTGGGATGATTGGTTATTATCCGAGGACCATTTGATTAGATGTTGGGAGCGATCGGGTCAAAGGTCAAGGTCAAGGTCATGACAAGGTCAAAATCGTCTTTTTACCATAGCGCGGTAAATTTGTATCCAATTTGCATGCAACTAATGCCAAAATGTTCAGAATTCAATGCCCCATCTTGTGATATGTGACATGACACAATGACGTCATAACCCTTATTAGCGGTTGGGAGTCAAAGGTCAGGGGGGGTCACGACATTGCAAAATGTGCGGTTTTAGTCATAACACGGTTAATTGTTATCCCATTTGCATGAAACCAACACCAAAATGTTGACTGTTCTGTTCCCCACACTCTAATACCAATTACAAAATTAAGAGTACAAAGGTCAAGGTCGAGGTCATGAAAAGGTCAAAATCATCATTTTGCCATAGTACGGTCGATTTTTATCCAATTTGCATGCGACCAATGCCAAAATGTTGTGAATTCAATGCCCAATCTTGTGATATACGATATGACACAGGAAATTTAATGTTTTTAAGCCATCATAACACATGAGATGGCAGATGTGGTATGGGATTAAATACCCTCATCAACGGTTTCTGGGGGGGGGGGGCAAAATGTAGCGTTGGCGAAGGGGTATGCGCTCTACTGAGTGCCCGTTCTAGTTTGACATGTTTTGCACGATATGGCAAATTGTTAAGTTGAAATTAACAGTCTGTTGTTACCTCTTTCACCTTTAGGCCGTGAGCAGGACCAGGGGCCTTGGTGCGAGTCCACAGAGGATTCACGCTGTGCAGAACAAAGGCCCATTGTCTCACATGACCGCGAGCGTGAACTCCACGATAAGAACAAGTGGTACATTACTTTATCATTCGTTCATTAAGAAATGTTTCAATAAGTCTGTTTATTTATTGTTTTTTTTTGGTCCCTCACCCCTCTGACGAGGTCAGAGCGGGGAACATTAAAATGAGCTCCGTCCAACTGACTGATCATCCGCCCATGTACTTTTCATGTGTGCAATATTTAAAAAAACCGTTGAACATTTAGCTTTCATATTGCAGATGTTTATTCCTCATGACATTATCTCAAACTGATTAGATCATGGCTGTGATTGGCTGAATTATGTTGCCATGGTAACCATCTCAATAACTTGTCTTGTGTATGTGATATTTCAAAAATCGTTCAGGATTTAGCTTTCATATTACACAGATATATTCTTCATACCATCCAAAAAGGTGGGGAACCTCAAGTATCAGCTCCTTGTTAATCACCATTATCGTTTGAGGTTTGTTCGTCTTTTGCAGTGTTTTCTGCAAATTATAAAGAGTATAACTTTATACTGTGTAAGCTCATGTTTATGAATAAGATTGGCTGTGCATAAAGGAAATGAGGTTTGAGTCACCTATGCATTACACAAATGGATGGGAATGGGGTTGGTGTGGGAAGGATTTATAAACATTTGAGAAAAGAAAGTGGAGAGGAAAGATTGAGAAAGTTGTGGAGTAAAGGGAAGAAAGGTGGGAACCACAGGCCATTACCATGGATTACTATCCAAAAGTCATGGTCAAGACATTTCCATAAGTTGATAGTCAAGGCTTCATCAGCATAAAATTGAAATTGTTAATACAGTAACTGTATTGCGCTTTTCGCATAGTCCTAAAAGCTGAACGACACAAGAAATGGAAGTGTATTGTCGTCACTGAAACTCTTCCTGCCAAATGTGGAAATGTTTGTGGCATATAATTATGGGCTGTGATCAAATAATTTGCCTATTCTGGCATATGTAATAAGTAGATGGTACACATGTTTGTACTGATTACACACCAAGTTTAAACAATGCCAAGAAAGTCTTTGGCCAACTCTGGCCCAAACATTCTTTAGTTAAAATGCAGTTTTCAGCATTCCAGTAAAGGGCAATTCAAAGGTTAAATAATCTTCAAGCTCTCAGGATAAATGAATGAACATGTGATTATAATGAAGTGGATCTCAAATGTCAAACCAAATACTAACACTGCTATCCTGGGGAGATGTATCGGTACCCGTGTAATTAATTACCCGACAGGAAGCCCGTGGTGAACTGTTGAGCCTGAGCTGTTTTGTGCACATGACGTTATTTTTTAGCCACTGAAATGAATGTGTTAAGGTCTTGGCAGTTTTCACGATCAATCTGGATCTCTGTTCACCCTACCGTGTTCTCAAAAGTATTGGGAGAGCACACCCAAACTTGAAATTAACCCACACAACCTGTGTGCGCTTTACAAAAGTCTCTCACTGTGATGTCGAGGGTTATGTTGAACGACCAACTTTGATGGAACACTACAATAAGTGTCCTTCCCATTCTTGCAAAGTGGTCTGACAGGACAGCACAGAGGTGGTACAGTCGCCGTTGATGTGTTTAACCTGGATTAAAAATCTGACCTAATTTGGATTAAAATATATATAAATTGTTGAACAGGTGCTGTATCTGTGTGTGTTGTCCTTCGGATGGGAAGTTAACCCTGGGACTTTTAACTCGAGGCTTTCCGAGTGTCCCAAACTCAAACCTAAACCAAAGGGACATCTCTGCTGCCTGAGGTCCAGAGGCAAGAGCACAGTCCAACACTGAACTTGCCCTTCCGCTGAATGATTGTCAACTGACATTTGGTATAAAGAAATTGAACATTTGGGTGCAAATTGATGTTCCATTAATTTTGGCAACTGTATTAGCCACTAGCAAATACAACCCGTCGCTTCGCTGACAGGAGTATTAAGAAGGTGGGAGAGCGGGGGCTCACCACACGTTGCTATACATTCCGGAAGGGGAGAGGGAGTGAGGAGGTGTTCTGGACATGTTTGATAGGGGGACCTGAAGGAAAGTGGTGGGGAGGTGGGAGAATGGTCCCCTTATGTCGGAATTCGTACAGGATTGAACAAAATTGAGTATGTTAAAACAGCACGTTCATACGGGTCATACTAAACACCGCCCAAAGACGTCCTTGGGAGGTGGAGGGGCTTTGGGAAGAGGTAAGCATGAGAAGGGCGTTTTCCTTCAATTGTCAAAAAAGGCACGCCAGTGTCTGTGCCTTTATTTGATTTCCACACATACGATAAGCTCTGGAATCCCTTGATCTGAGACGAATTGTGGAATTGATCCGAGCAGCAATTCCGACTGCTTTAAAAAAAAATATATATATTTTAACTTTCATTTGTCCAATTCACGGATTCTTCGACACCCCTTCTCTCCTCGACCTCTGGAGAGTTGTATGATGATGGAGGGTGGAGGGGGTTTGGGAAGAGGATAGCATGAGGGGAGGAAAAGGGAGACAGCATAAGGGTAAGGGAAAGAAGCACAAGTGAAGGGTAGCCAGCGTCGGGGGGGGGAGGAGAGGGGAGGCAGCGTACCAGTGCGTTACTGGGGCGATAAAATGCGCCCAAACAGGAACGTTTTATTTCTAACTGCCATATTCGATATAAAATCGGGCGGGAGCATTTAAGAATTAAAACCCATGCTATCTACCTGGCAAAGTCCTGCTTGCATGCACCCACCCCCCTCCAATACGAGTTGCTCCAACCTCCTTGTGGTCCATGCTAACCGTGCATACGCATCGGTGATATTCTCTTCCTTTCACTTGCACACATGCATGGATTTCCTCACACCTGTACTGCACAGTGGCATCTCCCGCGTGGCTTCGATGCCACAGCACATCTGCACCCATGTGCAGGAGCACCTGGGTCACGAGACCGCGACATAACCTCCTCCACAGCGCCACTGGTCCAGCTGCGAGTTGGAGTTCGAGTTCAGATCGCGCCTGGGAAACCTGTGCACCGCACACATAATAAAGCATGCAGGCATGCGCACATCCCACAGAGTCATTTGTACCATGTCTGTGTGCTGTGCTGTCTCCATACCTCTTCATTTTCAGCAATTGCTGACTGCATCCTTGGTGGATTTGCAACGATTATTATATTTATATTTTGTCATGAAAGCAGGTCGCACAAAATGGTGTAAGGCAAAAAAAAAAATTCCCCTTAACTTGCAGCAACAAATAGTATATTTATATTAATATTTTGTCATGAAAGCAGATCGCATAAGATGGTAAAAAGAAAAGTTTGTTAAAGAATTGCCAATATATAAAATGTAAAAAAGGACCCCTGTGGAGTATCACCATGGCTTGCAAAAGCAGGTTTTCGAGCACGGCGTTGTGCTCAATAACGTTACACTTTCTGCACATTCCTTCATCTTTTCTTCATGAAATATAATCATCTGAACAGTAGAAAAAAATAAAGCTTAATGCTTCGCTTAAATAAATAAACTTGGTTGTATGGAAAAAAAATATATATATATATCACTAATTTGTTGAAATTTTCAGATTTCACTCCAGATTTCGACACATTTAGTCCACAAGATCTAATTCTCAAATGCGATATAATATTTCGATTATATACTTTATTTAGTCTGTGAGAGTAGATAGTGTTTCCAAATCAAGCAGTGTTTGAATGAATAGGCCAAACAAAATGGCAAATTGAGACCCCAGCAAACTGACAGAGGGCTGACCAAGGATGATGTCTTGCTAAAGGATAATTAAATAAGGCCATTAATTATCTTCAAAAGGGGAGTTTAAATTAACCCAAACACCCAATTGTCACTCATGCACTTCCTTGGAGTCCCTTTAGTGCACATGCAAAGTTTGGGGCCCCAGGTTTCATGGTTTAGGTGTGATGGCACGTGCACACACACACACACACACACACACACACACACACACACACACACACACACGTTTAGTAGTATAGATATACCACTGAATTTGTCATGGGCCATTGATCTGGTGCTTGTTTTTTGTTGTTTAATGCAGGCGGACGGGATTTCAGTGGGTATAGAAAAGCAGACGATGAGGTGACAGTGGACAGAAAACTTGGAAGTCTTCAATGAAAAGCATAAGGCGACAAACTTGAATAGACAAATTTTTTAAGCACTTGAACTTGAATAGACAAACTGAAGTTCGTGTGCTACCCTTTGGATCACCACAAAGGAGTCGGTAAGAGAAGAGAACTGATGTTTGAAGTCTCACTTGTCATCCTATTTGGATAATTCCAGTAAGGTCTCAATATGTGGAGGTTGTTATCCTGAAAATGATCGAATACTTGTGAACCGCATTTTCCCAGCATATATCATTTTGGTGGAAATGTGTTGACTGCATAACTGCATTCTACAGAGGAGAGAATAGGTGAATGTGATTGAATAGTTCGTAAGCCTAGATTTGTAAATGTATCAAATGTCTGAGACCTGGTTGGAAAAAAGAAGGAGGCAGAATTTGAGTGGGAGGAGCAAAACTGTGCTATCCAGGAAAGGACTGCAAGGCCACCGTTATGTTATGCCCAGGACAGGTTTTTGCTGATGACTAGGCACCGGAGTTCCAGAGATTGCACCTGTCGCGGAAACAGATATAAATTGTGGTATTTGCCAGCCAGTCCTTATGGAAGGACAAAGTAATGGTTTTGTTTTTTTTTCTGGATTAGACATGTTCTTGGTTAGTGGTTGCTCATTTACTCAAGAATAATGGAAGGGGATATTGCTGCAGCCTTCCTGGCAGATAGATGAGCAGTTGTCCTGCATATGATGTAGTCACCTGTAAAAACTATACAATATATTTTGCAGTGATGGAGAGGTCATAGATTAAGACCATGATTAGTCGCATGATACTACTTTGAGGCATGCCGGCCTTTTGAGTTTAGAAGTGGAGCACCGAGGAGGGGGATAATAGATATCGGGGCCTCAGTTGACCATTTGCAAAGCAGAGCAAAATGCCAGACAAATACCCAGTGAAATGATCTTTAGCCTTGTGTGTCAAAACACACGATGAGGATAAGATGGTAAGTCATGCAACTTTGTTCAAAACTTACTCCAGTCTTTGGTTCAGGTGCTTTAAATTACTTTGGTCTTTGTTACTTGTGCTTACAAAAGTTGTTTGGATAGAGGATTTTATGGGGTACAACTACATGTCTGTGCTGTAGAGACTTGTATGTGATTAGTTTAGCCATTTTTTTTTTTTTTACTCGCGCAGTCACAGCTCTTGCTACGTTGCCTTTCTGAGCCTATCTGATCATCATGACATTTACATTGAAGCAACCCAACAAATGTGGTCTCATTTGGATTGCATGGTGAGCAGGTTGCTGGATCCAGATGACATACTCCAACGCAGCGAGTTCAAAAAGTGCTACGGAGAAATTTTGTATCGCTGGGGCCTCAAGGAGAAGAGGGCTGAGGTGCTGAAGTTCGTGTGCTACCCTTTGGATCACCACAAAGGAGTCGGTAAGAGAAGAGAACTGATGGTTGAAGTCTCACTTGTCATCCTATTTGGATAATTCCAGTAAAGTCTCAATATGTGGAGGTTGTTATCCTGAAAATGATCGAATACTTGTGAACCGCATTTTCCCAGCATATATCATTTTGGTGGAAATGTGTTGACTGCATAACTGAATCCGCAGATGATGAACACACATATATCGAGACCTTGTAGTATATATTTCTGGATTTGAATTTTCAAGGTTTTGTTGTGGGCCTTGGATCTATACAATAATAGATCAATCAATTATGCATACAAAAAGAGAAGTCTGTATTTTGTTCCATCCTCATTTATGCCACTTGGTGAGTGAAGATTAAAAGTGGTGGTTGGTGGGTTTCAGATGGTGTATTGACCTGGTGGAGAACAAGACTGAGGGTGTCATTTTAAGTTGGTATTTTTAATCCTCCATTTAGTCTTCTTTCCTTTGATTGGTCAATACTAGTTAATGTCAATGATGTCACTGACTTTTTGGGTTACGCAAAGAACATGTGACTACTTCTTTACGGCACCCCTTATTGCTAAGTTGTGTTGTACAGTATACGGGTTCCTTAGCAAGCTCTGAATTTGAAACGTCGTAACATCTTCACACTGCATTCATTGCCCATTTAAAATTTTGGAAAAACGCATTGCTCTTTGTGTACGTTGCACAATAGTCCGCTCTGAATGGCAATATTGAAATGGTAAGCTAACCAGCTATCACGAGCTGACCTTCACAGGTCAAAAGAACCATTTTGACATGCAATAAACCCTCAAATATCGTGGGTTCTAATATTGTGGGTTTCCACCAATCATGGGCAATCTATTGTGTTCCGCAAAGCACAAAAGTCTTTCCAGTTCTGTGAACTGTGATCCTCATATTGAAAGGATGGAAAAAGTGCTTAATGTTTGGATCGAGGACCAAACACAAAAAAGTGCTCTTGAGTGGACTGGTGATCCGGGATAAATAATTGCGGATTGACCATTTATACGAGGCAGCCGAAGCGTCCAGTTCAACTTCGGCTACCCACAAGTTCCACGCCACCACGGGCTGTTTGAGAAATTCAAGAGGAGTCGGCCTCCATCATTTAAAATTGGTCTGAGAAGCAGCATCGGCTGACCATGACACTACCCATCGAAACTGACACTGCGAAAAACTACCCATCACAGTTCATGGAACTAATCGAGACGAAGGGATTTATGCCAACGAGATGGGATTATTCTGGAAGAGGATGCCATCTGATACTTTCCTCTCCAAGCAGGAAAGACGTGCTCCAACGTTGAAGGGAAGTCATTAAGGATAGTCTTACCCTACTCTTATGTGGCAATGCTGCAGGTGACTTTGTCATAAAGCTAATGCTGCTCTTATGATCACTGAATCCCACTCCCCCTCCTCTCTTCCTCTCCCTACTCTAACAGCATAATCATCATCATCATCATCCTGAGCTAAGTCTTGTGGTTTCTATTTACGGCACAGTAAGAGTACATAATATTCTTACCTCACCTACTTCACTGTTGTGTAAAAACCACCTCACCGTTTTGTTGCATTAAATTAAAAAGGTAAAAGTCTTGTGTTTTGTTTATTTTATTTTCATGTTTACTTCAATTGTGATATATTTATTTCTGGCTGCCGACCTTCCTCTATATTTTCTCAAAGCCTAGGAACCAAACTGTATTTTTCCAATTGGCCCTTGGTTTCCATTATTGCGGTTTTCAAGTGAAATCCACACACAATTTTTTTTTACCTGAAAACCAATGAGGATCATTCATTAGTCTGATTTGAAGAGAAAAAAAGTTGGAAATTTGGTTTTTCCAATCGGCTTCAAAAAAAAAAAGCCCTCGAGTGTTGATTTTCGATTTCGCCAGTGATGTTGCATCTGGAAGCCATCTTGATCCGGTTGGCGGTTTACTCCGAAACAGTGGACGTCAAGCTCGGATTCAGATACTGATTCCACTGTCATTATCAACTCTGATGGTTGTCAAAATGTTGAAACTGATCAGTGGGATTTTGAAGGAATGGTTGGAGACAAAATTAGTGATGGAAATGCTTTTGGGGGAATTATGGAGCCGTATAGTTTCAAGCCTTGTGTGAGCAATTCAGAGGAAGAAGGTGAAAGTGTACATGAAGATGACGCTGGTCGCATGGTCACCACAGATTGGTAGTTATTTATTTATTTATTTATTTTGTTTCTGTTTGAAGGTTTATCAGGGCTTTTTGGTATTAATTGATAAATCTGTTTATATATTACTCGAGCAGAAATACCAATCATCGCCCGACAGCACGGGCACCGTGGACAAAATGGGCGACGAACGATTTGTCCCACTGTCACAGGCTGACCAGGTGTCTCTTATGGTATGGGATAATCTCGTTTCACACTTTCCCCGGACGCCATTTGTGTCCATGCCGTGTCCCATCGTCATGTCCGTAGGGTGTCGATGTCCTGTCCCAGTGGAGGTGTGTGTGTGTGTGTGTGTGTGTGTGTGTGTGTGTGTGTGTGTGTGTGTGTGTGTGTGTGTGTGTGTGTGTGTGTGTGTGTGTGTGTGTGTGTGTGTGTGATTGTGGGGTTGTAGAGGGGGAGGTGTGGGTATTGGGGGGAGGTGATGGTTGATGGGATTATGGAGGGGGGGAGTGGATCCTGAAAATCTACTGCAATGGAAACAGGTGTTTGATTCGCTGCTCAAATTGCGCGTGTCCATGTGCCTGGTAGTTGGGTGGAGATGGTGTTGGTTTCGAATGATAGCTGTTTCTTCCGCTTAATTGTGGGTATGGCATCCTTTCTCAATCTTGGTGGATAACCACAAGATCTAGCCATCTCTGTTGTTTCATAACAGTGCTTTGTAAAATGTTCCAAGCACAAAACCGAATATTTTCTCGGCCCGATCTACAATTGGGTATGTTGGACACACCTCGTCCAATGTCTGGCAACTCTCAGATCTTTCTGCTATTGGTGAAGCATGAAACCATATCGGTGTGCGTTACTACAACCACCAAGGATGCATCGACTCGGCATATTTGTGGAGCATCGAAAATTATTTGCCGTTTGAGTGAAATCAAACCGCAATGTAACCCGTAAGCAATACGGAAGAGGTCTCCTTCCAGGTGTGACATCACAGCTAATCTGAAGAATATTTCGACTTTTAATTGCAAAATTACATCCTTTATAATTCGGAAATCAAAAAAAATAATAATAATAAAGACGTGTATTTTGTAGGGTATCAAGGGATAGAGTAGTATCAAGGTGGTCTGAGTGTTTGGGTTTCCCTTTATCGCAGCATTTTCCAGGAACGTAACCCCCATGATATTTGAGCGTTTACAGTACAGCTAAACAAAGGTTTTTTTGTTGTTGTTGTTGTTGTTGTTGTTGTTTTTTTGTCCCCCCTTGCCATTTTGAACAAATGTGACGTCAGCTCTTGTGGTGAATCCGGATTACCGATTCCACATTCACCATGGTCCAGTGTTTTATATTTGCTGTGATGTATTGTTGGTGTATGTAAAGATGAAAAAATGTACAAAAATATATTTCCAAAAGTCTTTCTTTTGAAGTAAAATGTTTGGCAACATGCTTGCAAATGCAAATAAACAGGCCTTGGGACCCTCGCTGAATCAACGGGATCCAACTGGACGTAGCCAATCCAGGTTTTGGCTATCCGTTTGGTCTGCTCTTCCAATCGTCACCAGCTACCCCATTCGTAATTTGTTAGAGCTTGACCTTGGTTTGGTAAGCCTCAGTGTGTGTGTGTGTGTGTGTGTGTGTGTGTGTGTGTGTGTGTGTGCGTGTGCGTGTGCGTGTGTGTGTGTGTGTGTGTGTGTGTGTGTGTGTGTGTGTGTGTGTGTGTCTCGTGTGTGTGTGTGTGTGTGTGTGTGTGTGTGTGCGTGTGTGTGTGTGTCACCTTGCTCCCCACGAAGGGAATGTCTGCATTTAGAGGGCCGGGGATACTCCTGACCTTTTGCCCCCAATGGCACTTCTGAAGTGGCCCGAAGTTTGAAGTTTGGAGGATTTGGTGGAGTTTGAAGGCAGTTTGCGGTTACTATAGGATGAGGTGCACGCACGTGGGCAGGCGAGGAAATGCCTTGGGAAACTATTCCTTCAGTTGGACGGAGTCACAGCCGTTCTGGGCTGCCATGTTCGTCCGTGCCAAGTGCATGGTCAGGCCCCTCAAATTACCAAAAGTCACTTTAGGGTTTGGTCTTGAGGTCTACAGTGGTTTTGGTTATCGTGGCCGGGAAGGACTGTGAGAGAAAGGAGGGTGAGTGTATGTGGTGGATAAATGGGCTCTTTTGTTGAGAGCATGGCCTATTGTTGCATACTCAGACTATTCTGACAAAGAACCTGTTGGTGTCTGTTTTTGGGCAAGGTTTTGTGTGCCTTGTTTCAGGCCCAGAGGTTTTTTGACTTTATTTTATTTCTTGCATGCAGATCTAATGACCTGCTGCCAGCATTGTGGAAGCAAGACCCGTGGGGTGCAGTGTTCAATGTGCAGAAGTTACAGTTTTCGCTGCGCCATCTGCCACGTAGCTGTGCGCGGTGCGTCCAACTTCTGCCTTACGTGTGGCCATGGTGGACACTCGACACACGTGCTCGAATGGTTCCTTCGCCACAACGTGTGTCCCACAGGCTGTGGTTGCCACTGCCAACAGCAAAATGTCGCGTGAGCGGTTATCTGCAACTACCTCAGCCTACATGTGACGTACTGACATTTATCAAGTGGTTTGCACTGAATGTTTACAGCCTCTGTAGACTGAAGTTTTAGAATCAAGACCTATTAAAGTGCATTGGCATTTATCTGAAGTAATCCGTTTTGTTTGTTTTTTGTAATCTGATCAATTAAAATTTTAAAATGCGATCTGAAAAAGCACAATTTGGCCCATTGGCATCAACCCCCACGTTACGATTTGGAAGAAGAGCGACCCGACTTCTTTCTGGTCTGCCAACTTCTCACTTCAAGCAAAAACCCATTGCATTCCTTTGTTTTCTTTACATTGCAATAAAAAAATTAGTGTGTTAGCTCTTCTATGAGCCTCGGCAAAATATACAAAACCGGTGTGAAGGCAGCTCCCCCCCCACCCATGTTATTCAATCACGACATACGAGGTTCACTCTGAGTTAACGGAGTTCGTTTTCGATAAACTACAATTTGTGGCATGTTTGTTTTGAATGATTTGAGAGATTTGCATCATTAAAAAAAAAATTAAATACAGAATGCTTACAGTAAATCATTGTTCATTCATAACTGCTTTATTTATTAAATAGCAAACTTTCAGTTGTCGGGACCAGAATCTAATTCTCAAACCAGCTATTGCCACATGGATTCAAACAATAGGCAGCACCTGCCACATGCAAACCTGGCTGTGGCCCATACAACAGTATGAGGGTAGCTGAGCCAATTACAGAATTATTTATCTGCCATATAGGCAGATACAGATTGCTTGCTGCTGCCACTTTATACATGTTCCCTGACAAAGAACCTCGATGCAGGAGGAAACCATTGAACCCATCTTTTCGTACACAGCAAAAGGCTGCGGGGACAGCATCATTGGCTGAGGATGCAGCTTTTCCACTGATGATTCTCTGTGTAGGTTAGGGCAGGAATTTGGCCAGGGTGCCGGCAATAGCTCGATGACTCTTCACGAAGGACACCGTGGGATGTTTCAAGGTCCACAGAATCAGAAAAAAAATTTTGTTTTGATGTTTTGATATTGATCTTTGTCATAAACAAAGAACTGAACATGGTTTTTAATTCTCTTGATTTTTTGAGGTGTTACAGTAAAGGAAACCCTGTGGGTAACGCCGCTAAAAATTCCATATAAACTGCCATGGCGTAATAGAGGGAGAGTCAGCACGCAATGGATAATGGCTGCACAACTTGCTTCAGACTCGTCGAAAAGTGAATTTGACTAATTTTCTGATCAAGAATCCCCAGATTGAGTCAAAATCAGTATGTAGAAGTGTTAGACCATACAAGTACGAACCAAAGGTCAAAATGTCATGGGAAGGGTGGTGCCAATCAAGCATTTGGTGGGGGGGGGGCATGGCCAATCAAGCAGAAACGAGCACCAAATCACATTAAAATCCTTCTTTCAAGATATTTATACAGGAAAAGAATGATTAAGTGTTAAATGAACCAATATATATTCATTAAGCTAAACATGATTTTCTGATTCTGAAGACCTTCAAGTCCCCCAACGAATGATGGCAGACTGGCCGCCAGTTTGACGTCCATACGAGGGACGCACACATTGATGAATCGCCCTTCCTGTGAAACACCAGGATGACAGTTTATAGCTGGGTCGAGATTCAAACCTGAACGAGATGTAGCTTTGAGGTCGGTGTGCATAATCTCGAGCTGGGCCATACTGCCAGCCTCGTAGGCCCATCAGGCCTGCTCAATACATGCAAACCTTTGGTAGTTTTGTCAAGCAAGGAAGCGACGTTCGACTCGGCCAGGATCTGGTTCGAAACAGACATTCTAACCATTACACCACTGAATTGGGTAAGTATAGTTTATAGGGCAATCCACCTTCAAGGCCTTCCTCTGCAGCTTGGAGTACTGCTCTCATCTTTGGCCTGGTGCCCCGGCCTCACACCTCACCCCCCCCCCCCCACTACTACCACCACCACTGACCCCAGTTAATCCCCCTTGTGAGATTGGCTGAGGGGGAAGTTTTGATACACATCTTCAACACCCATCTTCATGTCCATTATGAAGGACTGCACATTGTGATGAAGCATCCTGCCTACGAAGTACCAACAGTTTAGTGGGATTTGGGAATTGAGCCGATGAGACCTCAAAGGTTTTTTTGTTGTTGTTTTTTTTCATAAATAATCACACTTCCTATGTTTATATCGAGAATATGGAACCTCAGCTCTCATTGATTTGCAAGATTTAATAAAACTGCTTGGACATCAATTTAAACAGACTTGGCATCCTCAATGGGTTTTTTTTCATTCAACAATTTCCACAGTCTCTGAGTAAGCTGATACTGAGTTTCTTTCCACACAAAATGTGATGGATACCCACTCTCATCCCCTTGGTCATAGAGGAATTGAGGACTTAGTTGGATGGCCAAGCTTGACTTGATCAATCCCACACCACCGGCTCGAGAGGGTGCGGGATGGTACACACGTCCACTTCTGGGTAACATGCACATCTCCGTGGGCTGAAACCGCTCCCACATGCTGTCTCCGGCTCCCCCATACAACAGTCGGGTATCGCCATCATGCTCCAGTATTTCTGTGAAGACCACCGGACGGTCTTCGCTCCGCAGGAAATTCCGTTCGCGGCCACAGAGAGAGACGTAGGGAAAGTCATGTGTGTAACGTCCCGTATGGTTTCTTTTCAACTGCTGAAAGAAGAATGCGAGGAACTTTCTGTCTGCTCATACAGGAAGGGATAAACAAATAAAAAGTGTTTGAGGAACTGAAGGTTCACTTGAAAGCAATTGAACAATGATAGTGTTTTCATAGTGCATACCTTTATAACAGGTGATGAAGTTTTTCACTTTTGTATCATCGAGAAAAAGCTGAGGACAAACAATGATATTTGCAAATTAATCATCTTTCTTGATCTGTTGCTCATCGTTATGAAAACAAACATCAAAAGGTTCCATTGTAACATACAGTGCCTTCAGAAAGTATTCACACCCCGAGACTTTCACATTTTGTGTTGCAGCCTGAATTTAAAATGGATGAAATTAAATTAAGAAACTTTTTTGTCAACGATCGAAACAAAATACCCCATTACGACAAATTGATCCTGTGGTGAAGCAGTTGCTTTAAAACAATTTGCATTCTTCTCCTGAAAGGCAAATCTGACTGAAGGCAACCTCGATAATTCCACAAAGCCCACAGCAAGTGGGCCTCAGGAGAGCCAGAAAGCATCTGTCCAATCTCAAGAATGAACTTTCAAACTTGTCTCCATCCTCTAAAACCTGGTGGTACTTTGTCAAGTCCATCTCTGGTGTATGCTCCCCTGCATCCCTGCCCTCTCTTCAAATGGCACCACAGCCGACTCCACTTGTGAGAAGGCCGAATGCGTCTTCTGTTTGCTTCAAAATCTTGTCCTTAACCCCTCCTCCTCTGTACCAATCCTTCCCAATTGCTCTTGAATTCGATCTTTTGTATCTGAAAAGGGGGAGAAATTCTGGCAACCCTTGACCCTGACTCTGCAAGTGGACCTGATGGCATGAGCTCACCTGTCCTAAACACCTGCTCTACTGCTCTTGCACTTCCCCTCTCTGCCCTTTTCACCCGGTTATTTACCATAGGTCATCTTCCATAGGTCATCTTGGAAATCGGCCAACATCATAGCATTACAGAAAAAAGGTGCAAAAATGGATCACCTTCTCAACAGCCCAATCATCTTTACTTCCAATCAGCAAGGTCATGGAATCCATCATCGCAGTTGACAGAAAATCATTCCTTTTTTCCAACAGCCTCATCTCAGATCATCAATTTGGATTCAGACCTGGTCACTACCTTGGTCATGCTGGTTCTACTCTCCCAACAATGGTGGAGGCCCTCAATATCAGACATGAGATCAGGGCCGTCTCTCTGGACATGTCTTGAGCTTTTGATACAGTCTGGTATTCTGCCTCGCTCTCCAAACTGTCTGCCTATGGAATCCAAGGCCAACTCCACTCTTGGATTACTGACTTCCTCCCCTCTCAGACATGTGGCTCTCAACAGAACCCTTTCATTTCCACTCCCTGTCAAGGTTGGAGTACCCCAAAGCAGTGTTCTCAGCTCCATATTCCTTCATCAATGATCTCTGAGTCTCTGGAAAATCCTCTATCTCTTTGCTGCTTCAACTCTCTGCCATGATATATCTCATCCTTCTGACAAACAGGAAGCAGACTCTTCCCTGTCCTCAGACCTTGAGAAAAAAAAAAATCACAACTGGTCAAACACAATTTTGCTTTTGTATCCATATTGTGCGTTCTTGCTTACCCCTCGTTACCTGTATTCCTTGTTTGTCCGTTTCCGTTTACTTTCTCCCTCCGCCCTGCTGTTTTCGACCCCCCCCTCCATCCCCCTTTTCCTGCTCTTACCCTTAAGTTGTGTCGATTACCTCCACCAGTGAAAGTGAAGGGGGTTGTTTTCACCCCTTTTTGTAACTTGACGAAATCTACGATTTTGTCAAGTATATTGGTTTGTTTTGTTTGTTAACCTCCGCCATCGAAGATGGACGGAGGTTACTGTTTTCACCCCTGTCTGTTTGTTTGTTTGTTTGTGAACAGTATTACGGAAAAACTCCTGTACGGATTTCGACGAAACTTGGAGGGGGGAGTTAGGTATGGTCCAAGGATCATGCCATTAGATGTTGGTCAGGTCAGGTCAGGTATGGGAGCATGTGCCAGAACAGCACGTCGCTGCGTCCACTTTCCGCCGGTACTCCAGGGGCCTCCGTCTGGCCACCCCCCAGGCAGATGCCAGGCCCATCCCCATCTCCTTGAGATGATGGTCAACCTGCTGCAACCATGAGGCACGTGGTCGGCCCACTGGCCTCCTCCACTGATGAGACTCCCTCGCTGAGAGAATCTGGTGAGCAGGATCAGCGTCAGGAAAACGAGCCACATGTCCATACAGCCGCAACTGACGCTCACGGACTATGCAGGTAACAAATCTCATCCGAGTCTCTCTCAGCAACCGCTTGTTGGACACAAAATCCGACCAGCGATAGCCAAGGATTCTCCGAAGAGACCTGGTACCAAAGGAATTAAGTCTCCGTCTCAGATCCTTGGTCAGAGTCCAAGTCTCGCACCCATAGAGCAAGACTGGAAGTACCAAGGACCTGAAGACTCGGACTTTCGTCCTCCCGCACAGGTACCGGCAGCGCCACACCCCATGATCCAGTGAATCCATGACTCCCCAGGCCCGACCCAGACGTCTAATGACCTCTGACTCGCAGCCAGCAGAGACATGAATATCACTGCCAAGGTAAGTGAATCTCTCCACGACCTCAACATCCTCACCACAAACAGACACAGACAGGACAGCAGCATCCAAGATGTCACCGAAAGCCTGGATCTTAGTTTTGACCCAAGATGGTTGGACTAGATGTTGGACTTGGTCTAAAGTCCAATATGGCCGCTATGGCGGCCATTTTGAAAAAATAGTTGAATTTTTGTTTTTGCATTTCGACATGTTTTAAGTGATTTCCAACCCCCCCCCCCCCCCAAAAAAAAATTGTTAGAGAAAAAAAAAATTTGCAACTGTTTTTTTCAAAAAAATTGATTTTATTTTGGCATTTCCACATGCGCGTCTACTTTAGTTTATTCAATCGTGGTTCTACATTCTACTTTAGTTTATTCAATCGTGGTTCAGTAGAGTCTGATCCGTTTTGACCTGCAATGAATAGGATATCAGGTTCACTTAAGTGACCCAGCAGTATTGGTGGCGGAGGTTTTGCACTCTACTCAGTGCTCCCCCTCCAATTTGTGTGTACGTCTCGCTCTGCAGGTCGCATTTCGAGTCAGAATGTCATGGAACTTCACCAATGGACTTATTGGCCACCAGAATAGAACCCTATAACTTTTGTCATGTCAAGGTGAGGAAAAAATCCTGAAAAATCGCGAAAATCGTCTCTTTTAGCATGGGCCGATTTTCAAAAATTCATGTCTCCGCCAAATCTTAACAGATTCCTTTCAAATTTGAAACACGGACGTAGGAGGGGAGTATCTTTGACTGGATTAAAAATTTGTCACATCCGTTACGGATTATGGAGGTGACAGGTATTTTAATTTAATATGTTTTTTTACCCTAAAAACTATGTTTAACCCCAAAAATACCTATTATCGCTCAATATTCTCGATGGTACGCGATCTTGTTGAATTTCGTCAAGTCCTGGCCCTATGGGCCATTTTTATTTGTTTGTCCGTTTGTGTGCAGGATATTTCAAAAAGTTGTGGACGGATCTGGATTAAACTTGGAGCACACGTTGGGTGTGTGACGAGGAAGAATTTATTCAATTTTGGTGAAGATCCGGATGTGATAATTTTATAAGTGATTCTTCACCATTGAGAGATGGGGTGAAACCGATAGCACGATATCTCAAAAAGTTGTGGACAGATTTGGACAAAACTTTGTAGACATGTTGCATGTGTGGCAAGGACAAATTTATTTGATTTTTTGTGAAAATCCGGATCCGAGAATTAATTAATTTATAAAGTGATTCTTCAACAATTGAAAGAAAGGGCCAAAAATGACACACCATGATATTTCAAAAATGTATTGGGCCTGACATGTTCTTGGGGATCAGGCATTACGTGGCGGTGGCATGCACTCTTCCGAGTGTCCTTCTAGTTTGTTCTGTGCCATCGCTCTTCCAGGAGCCTAAGACCATGTAAAACAAGGAGAAAGAATTAAAATGTCATAGCCCCCATCATGTTAGTAATTTTGCTGTACGGAGTTAAAAGGCTGGCCTATATATATATATATATATATATATATATATATATATATATATATATATATATATATATATATATATATATATATATATATATATATATATATATATATATATATATATATATATATATATATATATATATATATATATATATATTTATTGGCCGCCGGTCTTCCAGTCGGCAATCCTTGATGAGATCACAAAATAAAGTTGGGCGCAAGTGCATACCATTGTTTACTGTGTCTGTGCCACATGTGAACAAAATCAGATCGTGCATATCCAAGAAATGGTTGGACACGTTTAAGTAATAAAATGGCTGCCAGTCGGCCATCTTGGATCTGATCTCGGAAAAACATGACGTGCATATGTTAGCCATCATTCATTATCTGTGCCAAGTTTGAACAAGCACGGTAAATGCAGATCTGAGAAATGGTTGAGGACGTGTTCAACATTGTGGGGGGGGGGGGGGGTGGGGTTACAACTAAAATGGCCGCCGGTCGGCCATCTTTGCATCATGCTTCGGTATACTATCATGTGTTGCCTTTGTGCAAAGTACAAATAAAATTGGTTCAAACATGTCCGAGATATGGTTGTGCATGCACGGACACGAAAATCGAAACCAAATCCATAAGCTCCCATTTCAGACTAAGAAAAAATTATATATATATATATATATATATATATATATATATATATATCAAACATCAAACAATGCCCTGACATTCACAGCAATCTTCAGGAACGTGTCCCCTGTGAATGTCAGGGTCCAACAGTATTCAAAAATAGAATGATGAGGATTTTCTTTCATAAAAGTTCAAATTAATTTATATATCATTTGAAATATTTCATAAAACCACTTGAAATACTGAAATGATTAAAATGCCCTACATTGGTCATATTTGCTCATATGTGGGAAAAAGTGATTCCCCCCCCCCCCCCAGTTCCGATGACACGTGCGTGATAAAAAATATATAACACATTAACATGGTACAATTTGGTTGGGTGTGCCGTGAGGATCAAGAAAACTCGAAAATGTGCCCCAAAGTAAATTTTAAAGCTTGAGAAGCACCGACAGACTGTACTACTAATCTGGTTCTGATGCACCAAACTCTGGTACAAAGCGTCGGTGCTGCCGAAGGAGTTTCTTGGCAAGCATTATACTGGTTGGTTTGCATTGCCTTCCCAACAGTGGTTATGGCAGGAATTTATCATTTGTTCATGGTCTTGGCGATAGCTCGCCCCACTCTTTACGAAGGACATTGTGGGATCATTAACTGTTTGAGTGCTGTCGAGTAGCATCGTAGCCCGCATCATTGTTCAACAATCTGTATTACTTGTTTCTCTGGTTGCCTTATAGACATTTTATTAAGTTTGCCTGAAAGAGATACCATGTTTTCGTATTGTAAACTAAAACATTTACCACTCAAATTGTTAACGTCCACCACTTAAAATGTCAGCAGATGGGACACCCATTTCAACGTCCATCCGAGGGACCATGTATTGATACTCCACCCTGCCTGTGAAATAGTGGGATGACAGATTATAGCTGGGTCAGGATTCAAACCCAGGCAATAGACATCTTTGAGGTGATTGGGCTCTCGGACCTCCCCCTCGAGGGACGAGCGGTAAGGAAGGGTTTAACGGAAGTGTGACGATGCTTTCCCCCTGCCTGGGGGCTCACGATTTACACCGTCGTGGAAATAACTCAAACTTGAGTTTCACTGGAGTTACCACGTTCATGGCCTGATCCTCCCACAGCACTGCGCTCCGTGCGCCACGTCACGGCTCTGTCTTTAGTGGGTTTTAACTGCGGATTACTACCGGCGAACCCCTTTTAGTGAGCAGCTTATTTCCATGGGCACTGGTCATCACCATGATCACATTATGACACCCGAATCACCAGGTGCATCGTATTATTTCATGGACCCAACGCAGAGTTGGTCCATTGGTGCTACGCCATTTCTTGCTTCTTATTTAACTGTGACACCGCTCAGGCTGGATGAAGTCATCAATCTTTAGTGGTGAGAAGTCGATAACTCGAGTTTCTATCTTTCCAAGAACCATGCTATACAGTATATTGATATATAGCATGATAGGGCGAGCCACGTGAGAGGGTCGGGGTGACGAAGTTACCGATTGACGCTGCATTCTATAGACAGTGATCAATGAAGCCTCAATCTCCTAAACTGTGACATCATCATCTTATTACAGTGTATAAGGGCGATGTATACAAGACAGCTTCAGCACCGCTAAACTTCCAGATTTTAAAACGATCTTTAACATTATTGTTTTATTAAAATTTAAGTGCAGTATATACTTGAACACTGCACAGGGTTGGCCTGGGGTGTGTTCAGTTACCAATCAGCAAGTTCCCCCTTGCCAAGCCAGCAGTTCATCATCAACGGTTTCAGATGGAGTGCTTGCTTTGGTGCTTAAAGCACTTGGCAGAGCCTGGTGTTGGCTCAGTGGTTGGGGTGGCGGCTTAGGATCCTGAGTCCTGAGTTCAAGCCCCGTCGGCCACTGAATTAATACACCAGGGGGTTGACTCAGCCCGTCATCCTTCCGAGGTCGGCGAAATGAGTACCAACTCCAGTGTGTACTGGTCGAGGGGCACTGCATCAGCGACACTGTCACGCCTCAAGAAATGATAGCTTCCCCGGCAGCTAAGCTGCCATCCGAACACCAAGCACTTGGTGAGTACTCTGCAAGAAACTTGGTAACTGAACACACCCCTAGTGTTGGCTTAACGGTTAAGATAGCCGACTTAAAGTCTTTGGGTCTTGAGTTCCAGCCCCTCTCGTGCCGTTAAATAAAAAACAGGTGGGGTTGACTCAATGAGTCATCCGTCCGAGGTCGGCAACACGAGTACCATGCTTCCTGGAAAACAGGGGGCACTGCATCAGCGGCACAGCGGCGCTCCCAGCAATGACGCAACCATTATAAATACTGCGCGGGGTGTCGCGTTCTCTGAACTCTCTGGTTGGAAAATGTTTGTGAACAGCACACTCAAACACCGGGGCAATCAGCGAACTTCACCTGTCCTTGATGGTCCACGTAGTAGAAATACTCTCGCAGGCCGCGACCCAGGGCTTGCCCTTGCTGGTACAAGGCACGAGCTGCGGAAGCGGCGCCTCGCTGGGTCATGGCCTCTTCTGGGTTCCTGAACCGAGACGACGGCGAAAGCGTTGAACCTCCACTCGATCTCTAATATTATTGTTTATTGGTCATCTTAATATTAACATCTGGTCACGCCTTCGACAATATATAAATATATAAATATATAAATATATAAATATAAATATAAATATAAATATAAATATAAATATAAATATAAATATAAATATATAAATATAAATATATATATATATATATATATATATATATATATATATATAAACTAAGCAGAGAAAGAAAATCTATTTTGTACAACATCCGTTCAAAATATACAATATGAAAATTGAGCCGTTAATCAAATGTCGCACACTATCGCTAACTACACCGTCATGGCCTTAAGACGTGGTTTAAAAATAAAATAATTAAAACCACTCTCGCTCTGTAATAATATTATGTCTTGTGAAATGTATCTCTGTTTCAAACCACAGCTTTAGCCGAAGAGTGCAGAATAATTACACGTGCCCAACATATTCACCTTTGAAGTATCCACGCACAGCACCGGGTGCCGAGCCTCAAGGAATTAATTATTTTTTTTAATTATCTTTTTTTTTAAGAAATCCATCACTGACGTCACTCTTGATCCGTGAGTGTGACGGACGATTCCCGCTTGATTCACCAGAAGATCGACCTCCGTGCGACCACGACGGACACGTGACAGAAGTAAATAGACACCTTGGGTTTTTTAAAGAATTTATTTATTGAACATTTGAAGTATATTTGATCCATTTTTAGCTCGCCTGTTCGAAGAACGGAGACCGATAGCGATACCCCCGGCGTGACCGTGAAAATGTTAACGTTTTTGGTGAAAGTTATTTTTTCCTTTCTAATGTTTTTATCTACCACACTATTTTTTTATACGCCCGATATATATATATATATATATATGTATATGTATATGTATATGTATATGTATATGTATATGTATATGTATATGTATATGTATATGTCGGGGCGTATTATGTGATTCCGTCCGTCCGCACTCTAACTCCCAAATTTTTCAACCTTCACGTTTAATATTTGGTACATAGGTACAGACTGTGGAGACGGTGTGTCGCGACATACGCTCGTCATCTAAAGTGGTTGCCATGGCAACCGGGATGCTGTTTTGCGTCCGTTCCTGTCCGCACTCTAACTCCCAAAGTTTTCGACTTTCACATTTCCTATTTGGTACATTAGGTATAGACTGTGGAGATGGTGTGTCGCGACATACGTTCGTCATCTAAAGTGGTTGCCATGGCAACCGGGATGCTGTTTTGCGTCCGTTCCTGTCCGTTCCTGTCCGCACTCTAACTCCCAACACTACATATTACTTTTTCTTTCAGATGCATTTCTCATGGCAAGGCAAGTACCATAAAATTCGGACCATTGAGCGCATCGTTATATAAGCCGCATCCCCTAAATTCAAAAAAAAAATCTGGAATTTAAACACACACAAGCCGCACTGGTTTATAAGCCGCAAATGTTGCACAAAAAAAAAAACCAAGTGCAAAAACGTCCGAAAATTAGCCACAAAAAGTGATCGATCTTGCTTTGAGTCGAATCTGAACAGTAGAAACACCCCGACCATCCACTGTCTGTGTG
Source organism: Eptatretus burgeri (assembly GCF_056783735.1). Taxonomy (NCBI): domain Eukaryota; kingdom Metazoa; phylum Chordata; class Myxini; order Myxiniformes; family Myxinidae; genus Eptatretus; species Eptatretus burgeri. The sequence continues at coordinate 45,270,240 of NC_140967.1, forward strand.
TTAACCCAGTCTACAAGTTCGGCTTCCAGTTCGGGCCATCGGCATTTCCTACCTCAGAAAGTCTTTGTTGACTTTTTGCAGCGAGAAAGTTGGCCCCTCTGTGAGTTTTGAATTCCTCGTGTGGACCTCTTGTTTACTGATTTCAATATACAAATACATATATTGCTTTAAAATTATTTGGATCTGACTTCACTGTAATGCTTTTTTTTAAATATTATGAGACTAGTCTTTTAAAAACGATATATGTATAAACAGGTGAGCATGGTGTTGGCTTAGTGGTTAGGGTGGCGGCTTGGGATCCAAGGGTCCTGAGTTCAAGCCCCGTTGTCTGCTGAATTAACACCAGGGGGTTGACTCAGCCTGTCATCCTTCCGAGGTCGGCGAAATGAGTGCCAGTGTACTGGTCCCGGTGTATGCCCCGGTTAGAATAGGTGTACCATATCCCTGTGTGTCGTAAGAGGCGACCAGGGTTGGCGTCAGGAAGGGCTTCCGGCCATAAAACATTGCCTCAAGAAAAAGCCAAACCTCTGCACAGCAGGGAAAATGGCTGTAAAAACGGTCATTTTTTTATATATGTATAAACAGGTAATATATAATATATATATATAAATATATATATATTATATATTACCAGAGAGTTGGTGTCAAAGCCACCCAGTGCTCACCTGTTTATACATATATTAAAAAAATATATATATATACACTATATTATAGTATATAAAAATATACAAAAATATACACTATAAAAAAATATATATATATATATACACTATATTATAGTATATAAAAATATACAAAAATATACACTATAAAAAAAATATACAAATATACAAAAATATACACTACAATAAAAATATATACGTCTCTGGTAATATATACACTAGTATTTTGTAGACTCGTCATTTGCAGATTTCAACACTTTTACTCTTTCAGGAAAAGAACCAACTGGTTCTGAAATTTTCTCTTGTGGGATTTCTGCTCAGGCTTCACGCAAAAGGTTCAGCAATTCTTCCCGTGATGTTGGATTCCTGGACTTTTTCCACACAGCTCAATCCAATATGGCCCAGAGGTGTTCAATGGGATTCATCTCAAGAGACTGACTTGGCCATGGAAGTCGCTTAATCCCATTTCTGTCCTGCCATTCTTTGGTCTTTTTTGCATTGTGGCATGGAGCTCCATGTTCCACGAATGGTGTTGTTTTTGACCATCTGACCGGTGGAGAAGACGGGGAGATGTCCATCCTCAAGGATAGAAATGTATGTCGTAGAGTTGATGTTGCCAACACACTCCACAAGCTCTGACCGACCAGTGCTCCGGATTGCTCCCCACACCATCACTGAAAAACCACCGTGTTTGACAGTTGGCTGCAATCGGTTCAAAGAAAACTCTTGACGGGGAAGTCTCCAGACCCATACGCGTCCACTGTCAGAAAATTGAGCAAATTGGGACTCATCTGAAAAATTGACAGTTTTCCAAAATCCAAGGGTCTGTTGGCCATCTCGTCAGCCCAATTCCTTCTCCTTTGAATGTTGGCTGGTCTAAGAAGAGGTTTTCTCCTCGCTGCTCTCCCATAGTAGCCCAGTTGAGGAAGGTACCGCACGGCAGTTCTTGAGCCAACTTGGACCTCCTCTGCAACATCTGCTGCCTTGCAACGGGGAGTTTTCTCAATGGACCACTTGATGACACCTTTCTGAGGGTCCAGATCTACCAGAACGGGAAACGGTGGATTCCTTGCCTTCACTGGTGAATTGTGCAATCACCTGATTGACCATAGAAAGTGGAATGCCAACGTTCTGAGCTATCTGACGCTGGCTAACTCCACCTTCTGAATGGCCAACAATTCGTCCTCTTTGAAAATCAGAAAGGTCGTATGCTCCCTGGGTTTGAGGCGTAGTTAATTGTCATACAAAACCCAGGAACTAGTTTCTGCAAATAAATAGTTGAACATTAGTACAAATCACTGAGTAAAAAGTACTTTATACAGATAAAATGAAGAAATTTAAGGTGTCTATTTACTTCTGTCGCATCCCTGTACGCAGGTAATTAATTGTCTGTGCAACGTATGGATGCCTCTTTTATTTAATTTTTACACTTTTTTTGGCGCCTTTTTTCAAATCCCTTTCAAATACGAAGGCCACATGTACGTTTTACTTGAATCACTTAATTTCATCACAACATAGCCTGGTGTTGCCTGATTGGTTAGGGTGATTGGCTTGGGATCTCAGGGTCCTGAGTTCAAGTCCCATTGGCCAGGTGGGGTTGATTCTGCCTGTCATCCTTCCGAGGTCGGTGAAATGGGTTCCAGTGTATTGGTGTACTGGCACGGCATCGGCGGCAAAGTTGTGTCTTCAACCAATTAATGCAATGATGCAACCAGCAGCCACAGGCTGGAGAAGAAGAAGAAGAAGAAGAAGAAGAAGAAGAAGAAGAAGAAGAGAGAAGATCACAGCAATGTGCATTGCCTGTCAGAATAGTTTTAAATTAAACACGATGTTAAGCTTGTTGACTTTATCAAAATGTGTCCTTGTTCGCTCCCTGAGAACGTCGTTCCGGGGAGTTTATGGGATGTCGTGCCGTCTGTCCGTCCATAAACACTTGCAACTTCTCTGAACCTACACAATTTCGATGAAACCTGACCACGACCTTCATCACCTGTGATGTACAAAACTTTGTTCTTGCTCTTTTTAAAAATCGGGGTCTGGGAGGAGGTTTCCTCCCAAAATAGGTATTTGATCTCACTTTGGTTCATTGGTACATTTTGCTGATTCCATCCCACGTTGGCTTCCTCCTCAGTATCATTATTCTACCAGGTTACCTTCACTTGGTCTGCATCATACATCTATAACTATAAGAGGTGTGTGTGTGTGTGTGTGTGTGTGTGTGTGTGTGTGTGTGTGTGTGTGTGTGTGTGTGTGTGTGTGTGTGTGTGTGTGTGTGTGTGTGTCGTGACCTGCACGTCTCATGCAAACCAGTTTACAGCGCCTCGAACAGGATGGCTGCCATCTTGCACCGTGCTGTGAAAGCATGGCGTTAAGTGAACACGCTGCATCGGAGCACAATCTGGTGCTTGAGTGAGACATCGTGCTTGGAAACATGCAGAGGGCTTTGGCTGTACCATCACAAACTGATTTAACCATTTAGCGGACGACAATCGGATAGATTTCATATCAAGCCGCTAAGGCCAAGAATGGATCTATAGCGGCGAACAAGGCAGTGGATAAACTGCCTCCAAAAATTCTCAGGACAAGAAAGCACATCTGACTGATCCCGTCACAGCGCTGGAGCCGCTGAATCAGCTTGCAGCTGTAGGGCTCAGGAGGGAAATGTTGGCAGTGTGTTTGTTGATGGTACGGCCTGCATATATCTCTTTTGGCCCAACAGTGAGTCCGAGCACAGCATCTTTTCCGTGGGTCGCCTGCGGCGGTGATCTGGCTCTCATCCCAACCGGTGCGTTGGCCAGCCAGAGCAATGAGTTTTTAGGCCCTGATTTCCAGATCTTCAAGTGCCTGAATGAAGGCAAGAGGGAAGGGTCAGGTCTCCTGGGGACTGTGGGGGCTCCTAATGTGGACAGGTACATGAAAGGGGGTCAGCCAGGCAGATGGATTTTGCATTTGTGGAGGGCACAGTTCAGGTGAGAGTATTTATTGGCCTGAAGCCAGGGGACAGGCATGGAAGGAGTGGCTCTCACAAAGGGAGCTCATTGAAGAATGACTTTGAAGAGATTGACCACTCAAATGTCGTATCTACTTAAGGCCACTGGACCAAATCTTGAGGGTGGGCCCTGGAACGACTCAGGGGTGAACATGCTTGAGCTTTTACACTTGCTGTTTTTGCCCCTGGGCCACCCCTGAGATTGGCCTCGTTCACCCTGGGGTGCTGCTTTGTAATTAACGTAATATGATTTGAGCTACAAAGGTCAATATGAAAACACTGTTCTCTGTGGCTTTTAATTCTGCATTCTTCCCTTTTTACTTTTGCATGCGTGATTTTGTAGCTCAACTTGTCCGTCATAACCAAAATATTTCACCCTTGCCAGAGGAGAGGGTATTGTATTTGCATCCATTTGGTTGCAAGTTTGTCGGCAAAGAACGTGAGTATAATTATTAATTACATCCTGTTTTAATCACAGGTCCGTTCCGGTTACCCGGTTCGAGTCCCGCAAGTGCGTCAAAGTGATCGCAGCAGTCAGGTGAGTCTGCAGTCCCCGATCAGATCATGGCCTTTCCATATCCGATACCGTCCGTAACCGTGGGACTGCAGAGCCACCAAAGTGCTACGACGTTAGATGCCCGTGACCTTCCTAATTTGGCCAAGCAATCGCACAAGTGCAATCTGAGGCCGGTTTGAACCAGCTTTCCAAACTTCAACCTGCAACCACCCTAACCACCAAACGAGACAGCCAGAACAAGCGGAATGCACCCAGAGACCAGATATATTTAATAACAAGCACATGTTCAGGGTAAGGAATACGTTCAGCAAAAACTGTGCAAATGTGTATGTAATAAATAAACAACAAAATCACCCCCTTACCCTTTACCCAATATACACGCCCTCAAAATAAACCAAGCAAATGTTAGATTCCTTAGCTACTCTCATGTTCGGGCCGATTCAATGACACGGCAAGAAATATACATTGGGAATTTAATGAGATAGGAAGAGATGTGGTTGGCAAACCTGATAATGAGCCTGGCAAAAGGTCCTCTCCACCCCCCCCACACCCCCCTTTCCGGCTCTCTGCATTCTCAGACTTGTCCTTTACCTCCATTACTTCAAATACGCTGAACCACACCACTCCCAACTTCATAATTATATTTTGACACTTTTCCCAGACATACTCTCACTTCTCACAAATGCCATGTTTGACCGTGACCATTCCAAACAGATCTCTAATTGCTTTAACTAATTCCCAATGAACAACACTAATTTGGCCTGTGCCATCCAGTGTTCACGCTGAAGGCCACTACCTCCTCACCATGTTCCGTTCACATCCTCAAACATAGTGACATTGACACTCTAGTATGTTACCATTCACACGTTTATGCACTTCCTTATGAATCCTACACTGACTTTCTACCACCTCCCCCAATCCTCACCCATACCTGATTACCATGCCACCACTTCTGCTTTATCTCCTGCTGCTGGATGAGCTCTGGGTCCATTATAATTTTTATTTTTTTTTGTTTTTTTCTATACCACGTCGAGGCTCATGGAAAAGCGAACACACAGAACATATAACAAGGCAGGAGACAAGAGGGTGGGAAAGGGAAGTGGGAAACAGAGACAACAGGAGATCTGTGGAAGGGAGAGGGATGAGGCGGCGTACATGTGGTAAACAAGATGGACATTACAGGTACTGGGACTTTTAGGAAGGAAAGCAGGGAATTTGAAGGAGGTGGGATCCCAGTAAGCCACCATCTAATCCTGAGGACTCAGGCAACCAGTTTGTCCCCAACCCTAACAAATCTGTTATTCCCCATGCATTTGGTTTATCTCCGGCATAGTCTTTTCGCTCGTACGACTCAGCTTGACCATCCCCACCTGTCACACGCTCGGACCTCTCATACACACGTACGGGTTAGTCAGTGCGGTCTCCATGGATGCTCTTGCCATGTCTTGACACTCCTCGTTCAAATCATATCAGTGCTTTTGCACGTACCACTTTCACCCTTTGTGTCCACCTTCTCTTTCTCCAACCAGTTACACCTCTCCGTCAGTTCATTGCACTTCTCCTCAACCTTTTTGTCTTGCTCCTGGAGCGACTCACTCGCACGACACCGTATTATTTTCAATTCACATTTCCTCCGATCCCCTCCATCTTCTTTATCACTTCCTTGTTCCTCTTTTCTCACATCGGACATCTCTCCTTTTGCTTCCCTGCACTGTCCCCTTTCTCTCTTATTCTGCATTTCCTCCGGTTGAGTTGTGTTTTCTCTACACTCATGCACTTTCCCTTTTAATCCCCTCTGCTCAATTTTCATTCCCCTTACATCACCTGCCGTCTGTTCACATTTTGCTTTTATATTCCCCTGGTCTTCTATCATTTGACTTCGACACGTATCTCATCCATTTGCTTCCGATTCGCTTCGATTTTATCTCCAAAATCAATTCCCGTCCTTCTCGTTCCTTCAGTAAGTTCAGTCATTTTTCGATCCATTTCAATCTGACTCTCCACTGCCTTTTTATTTTGTTCGTCCATCTCTCTCATCTGTTCTTTCATTCCTCCCATCTGCTCTTTGATACTTTTATCTATTTTTTTTTGTTCCTCCCATCTGTTCGGTTTGCTGTTTCATCTGCTTGTTCATACTTTCCATCATCATCATCATCATCATCATCATCACCTCTCCGTGCTCTGTTCCCTCCAACAGGCATTGTTCCACTTTGCTCACTGAATCCAGAAAATGTCACCTCTTCACTCTCTAGCAGTTCTTCCACCTTGATGTCACTCAGTGAAGAATCCATTGTGCCTGTGTGTTCACTCCACATGCCTGCTGGAGGTGCTGTAGTATCCAATAAATGCCCATCCTCGCCTTGGATACGATCCTCATACGTCATAATGGTGTTTGTTACCAATAAAAAGAAAACGTTATCCCTTATACCAGATTTGAAGAGAGCAATTTTTATTTTTGTGGAATCGTACTCAATTTATACCTGAATTGAACGTTTCCTTACACTCATTCAATTAAAATTTTAATAAGGGGAGGCATCCCACTCACCGACACCAATGTAACGAACTACGAACATCAGGTCGAGCCCGTCCAAACTCGAACCAGGCGATGCCAGAATTCACACTTTGCAAGATGGCCTGAACATGGAGGCTTTAATTTAAATTTGAGTGCTCGAACTGTTGGCTTGGGAAACATTATGATTCTCAATTCGGTTGCACACGCCGATAAAGCAACTCACACGTACCCACTGGTAATTTGCTCGTACACAGAGAAACATTTGATCTTGCCAACTACAGGAATAGGAGTTATAAATAACAAGGTTTAATAAAATTCATAAAAGAAACCAGGGCAGGGAGCACATGAAAAAAAAACAACTGCTGCAGAAATAAATGTGAAGAAGAAAACCAATTTGAAAATAAAGAGCGTTTAAAAACTAAAGATCTCAGTCTCATCTAACATACCCTATCCTTATTGACACAGACTCTCTCAAAAAGGTAGTCAAACACACAGAAAAAGTAAAAGGGTTAGATGTGTGGGTAATAAAGTAAACAAGCCTGTAGGCGGCGATGGGTCGCCGAGCATGGAAACCACAAGATATAGAGCAAAATGGATGTCATATAGCGGATAGGGAATCACCTTAAGATTATGCATATCAAATCTCATCCAGTTCCATCTACTGATAACTACTTGGTATCCATTTGAATGAAAAGTGCCGAAAATGCGGTTTGAAATCGGAAATCCCCGAAGTTCGAGGGGGTGCTGTGGGTGAACAAAGATCTAAATCGAAAATCCGGCTCGATCGTTTGTGCACAATGTATTCCAGACGATTAGTGTGAATTTTCATGACCATCCGACCATAACCCTAGGAGGAGTAGCATTTGGCGCGAAGGAACCTCCAGCTCTCGCATATTATCGATTTTTGTACTAATTGACCTTTGACTCCTGACCTAAGTGAAATTTATCAATATGTCCTGAGGCAAAGTTGTAGTACTCATTGAGTACCATGAGCCTGCAAAGTTTCATTCGTATCGATGCACTCACCTGGTTGCTCGGGGGCCTTCAATTTTCGCGCATACCCTAATTGTAGGGGGCGCTGCGGGTAAAGTATTCCATATATCACAAAAACCGGAATATATTTGATAGAGCATCACCTGTTGATCATTCGTGCCAAATTTCATAACCCTACGTGGGATAATGGCTTTCGGAATTGATTTCGCGTGAACGGTACCGATTTTTGAAGGTTTTTCGGTTGTTGCTAGGGAACCACAGCGTCCCTAGCAACCATCACAATTTCCAAAGCACTCGGTCATAAGATGTACCTACCACCCGAGTTTGGTCAAAATCCACCCACGTTTACTTCCAATTATGCTTATGATAAACGAACAAACATCCAAACAAACAGACAGAATTGCTGACAATAAGGGTCACCTATTTCGGCGATCCAATAATCGGGTGGTTCAGGCCTGGTCTTGCTGAGCGAGGTGTCCTCGTCTACATTTGATGGGACGAACAGGCAGCAACTTCCCATGATGTGATACAAGGTGAGTCACCAGCTGGTCCGGGCGAACTCAGTGTTTGCATCCCGAGGATCACGGGACTGGTTCCTCCTTTCACTGGGGGGAGGTGGGGTTTTTAAAGAACTCTGGCGATGTTCTGGTAAGGGCTTCTATGGAGAGCCTGAGAAAACTGTACATCCTCATTACCCCCCAGATTCTCGGCTCTAACTGCTGTTTCTCCCGGCAGGGCACGAGTAAAGAGGCCATATGGAAGGCATCTCCAACAGTGGAGGAGCTCATCGTTGAAGAACCGTTGCCCATTCATTAATCTTGTCCATTGAGCCTGAGAATGTCTCCATGCATCTCTTGTAATATCACAATGTCCAAATGTAGACATCTTGTGAAATATCTAACTTGAGCTTTGCATTTGAGATTGGCAAAAAGTCCTGGAGCTCATCATCTGAATGGGTATTTCACAGACCCAAGGGCCTGAGAGGAGCAATGCACTTGATCCTCACTTTGGGACTCTTCAGAAGGGGAATCAATATGTACTTGAACTTTGTTTTGACTGTCATCACACAGTTGTGCCGTATCAAAAAGAGGGTCCTCTTCAGAGATCTTTCCAGCAGCTGGACTGAGAGGGGGGGGCGGTCTTCCCAAATGTGCATGGGGGAAACTTGAACCTTCCTTTGAGGTGACTGTACTACCTTGTTCCAGAATATCATCTTTCTCTTGGAAATTGAGGTCACCTTCCCCCCCCCCCCCCCCATCTTATCAACATCCTAATTTTCCTTCACCACTACCTCTTCAGCTACCTCATTAGAGAAGCTGTGAGCATTCCACTCTCCTCTGTGGTTGTGAAGGAGGGAAGGAATCTGCACAGTCAACCTCTTTTCACCATCCCGAGGATCAGAAACACAGAGGATTTCGATGTTGATGAGTTTGATTCCATTTCTTCGTGATTAACATTTTTACTGAATGAGACCTCCGGATTGTCCTCCTGCAGCAAAGCAAACCTGTTTCCACATATAAAATCAGAACCGATTGAACTCTCATTCAGCGGTCTTTTTGTCCTGAATGTGGAAAACGTTTGTTGCTGCGGAATGACGTTTTTTAAACTTTCGAAACAGCAACGAACTCCTCAATTGTGCTGTCCGTCCACTCATTAGAGACTGAGGATCATTATCAGCATCACTAGGCGAAGGCTGCTTCTGGTACTGTTTCACATGCTCAACCTCTCCGCAACTGAAACATCTCGGTGCATCAGTGGTAACATAGATTTGATAGTTATGGCCATTTAAGTTGAGCTTTAGAACAACATTTAACGAAGGATATTCCTTTTCAAGAACCATGAACACTTGCCTGCCAAAGTTCGTAACACGACTGGGACGTTCATCCTTCCAGCCCAGGTGGATCGTTACCATAACGGCGACACAGTTACAGTAGCATTGTGAGGCTGCAACAATTGAATCGTTCTTTAAAAAAGAGGGAACATTGGAGATTATGACTTTTTGTGCAGTATCTCGTGGATAGAACGCGATGAAACGTCCGTGAGTCGAATGACAAAACAAGTTGCACAATTTGAGGAACCTGTGCCTCGTCGGACACACAAAAAAAATTTTACTCGCTTGTTAATATGTGATGCAGCACGTTCCTTGTCGATCCCGATTGTTCTCATTTGCCAATGCGATTGTTTCTTCCGGAACACCTTCCGGCGGAGACCACACTACGCCATGCTTGTGTGATAATTGCTCCAACGCAGCATATTACTGCGATCGAGCATCCGCCGGAAAACAAACACATCCTAACCTCGCGAAGAGAAAGTTGACGTTATTAACTAATGAAAGGAAAGGATACAAAAAAATTAAGTGAATGCCTTTAAATCAGGCTTCGTGTGGAATTTTGAGAGCTGATGGTAAACATTCCACAACCACCGTCCAAAAAAGGACAAACAAGTTAGTCTTCGGCTCGGCTCGTAACCGTGTGGATCTCAATGAAATCGTTTCATTTTCTCTCCCTATCAAGGCTGGAGTGACCCAAGGTAGTGTTCTAGGCCCCTTCCTATCACTAATGTTCATCATTGTTTTGTTTTTTAAGCCTGGTGTTGGCTTCGTGGTTAGGGTGGCTGGCTTGGGATCTTAGGGTCCTGAGTTTGAGCCCCATTTTCTGCTGAATTAACACCAGGTGGGGTTGACTCAGCCTGTCATCATTCTGAGGTTGGCAAAATGAGTACCAGTGTACTGGTTTAGGGGAACAGCATCAGCGGCACAGCCATGCCCCAAAAAAGTGAGAGCTACCTGGCAGCCAAGCTACTATATGCAAGAAGAAGAATTGTAATTATCTTCAACACTGGAAAAATCCTCTATCAATTTACTGATGACTCCACCCTCTGGCCATGACGTCACTCATCCTACAAGCAGGCTGTGACCTCTTCCCTCTCTTCAGACCTTGAAAAATAGTCACAAGCTGATCAAGTACTTGGAATATGTCTTTCAATCTTGACAAATCTCACATTCTCACTATCTCTGTCCAAAAAGATAGTCTGGCAAACTCTCCAATCTACTTTCTTAACAATCCTCTTGAAGAAGTTCAGTCATTCAAACACCTGGGTCTCACTATCAGCCATGATCTTTCATGGGTAAACCACATTTCAAAATTTGGCTGCAAAGCCAGACACCGACTGGGCTTCCTCCGTCGTACAAAGTCCTTCCTTGGCACTCCTCAACTCATAACCACCGACAAGGCCTTCATGCACCGCTTGATGGAAGACTTCTCTCCCCTCTGGGCTGGCACGCATGCCTCACACCTTGCTCGGTTTGACGCCGTGGGAACCAAGGCCTTCAAGGTTATTGGAATCTCGCATTTGGAAGTTGACTCTATGGGTTTGTCACTTTCACATCGCCGACAGGTCAGTGGTCCGTCTTTCACAGCCTCCTTTCTGGTCTTACACCCTCCATACTTTGTCCCCCACCTCCCTCTACCCACTCAGGTATCTGCAGGATGCGTGTGGTTCTACCATCAACCCCCTTCTGGTGAAACTCACAAAATCCGGGATCACTACTCTCCTTCCACTCATTCGTTCCTCTTTTTCCTCGACTGTGGAACCAACTGCAACATTCTCTTCAATATCATTGTTCCCTCCATGTCTTCAAGATAGCTGTTCATCACCATCTCAGGTCATCCCCAATCCAAAACCATATTTTCTCCCACTGTTAAAACACTGCCCCTCCCCCAAGTTTCCAATTTTTACCTCCACAACCTAAAGGTGGATGGAAGTTGTTTTCACCCCTGTCTGTCTCTTTGTTAATTGTCTGTTTATGTACAGTATAATCTCAAAAAGTTGTGGACGGATTCGGACGAAATTTGGTGGGCAGGTTGGGCAAGTGACAAGGAAGAATTGATTCGATTTTGGTGAAGATCCGATTCCAGATCCGGCCTATTAGTGGGATACAAACCATAAACTAATCAGCCTGGTGGAGGTATGTGCTCCTCCTGAGTGGCTGTACCAGTTCCTTCCTGTATTCATCTTGTCCACCCCTTGCATCTTCTAACCCTCATTCTTACCCGTAGATCTTCACCAAAGTCAAATCGATTCGTCCTTTTCACACACCCAACCTGTCCACCAAGTTTCGTCGATATCCATGACATATCGCCATGTTGGAATAAAGGAAAAAAAATTGGTCATCAATTTCTCTGAAACTGCTCAACGAAAAAAATTGAAACTTGGCATATGTCATCAACTCCCCATGGGGTATATCGGGTGATACCGATGACATCATCGGTAAAATGGTATTCCAGTCATAATTGTTTGAATTAAAATCCTTGTTTGAAAAATCTGAAACTTCATATATTTGATTTTTGACTGGACGTGGGTGAAGAATTAAATATGTGACATTCACAATCAATGTCAAGAAACTATGTGACATCATAGGGTGCAAGGATGATATGGGTATATGGGCCATAATAGTTGCTTGTTCAGTTAACAATGGTATTTTTGTTGAGAATAAACGTGCGAGGCGAGACTCTGTGCTCTACGAGTGCCGCTCTAGTTACCTCCGCCACCGAAGGTGAAGGAGGTGATGTTTTCACCCCTCTCTGTTAATTGCCGGAATCCTTCGGATTTCGGCAATTATGTTGGTCGGTTGTGTGTGTCTGTCTGTCTGTTTGTGTGTTTGTTTACCCTGTAGCAGCCACACCGTTTCAGCGATCATGACCAAACTGGGTACAGACGTCGGCCAGGGTCCAACTTAGACGCTTGTCGTTTTTGGTGAATCTAGGTCAAAGGTCAAGGTCAAGGTCACCGAAAAACCGAAATTCTTATTTTCCCAACAACGTCCGCTAAAATGGGCGTATCGACTTCAAACAAATCCAAAATGTGCATCTTCCAATTCTGCATCCAACCATATGTCTCATTGGGGAGTCACACCAACACCTTTCTTAGCGGTCGGGGGTCGAATGTCAGGGGGGTCGGGTCAAAACTTTCAAATTGCGATAAAACGCCATTTCAAGTCCGATTGACTTCCAAGTTATGATCATGACCAAACTAAGTGCTATAACTCATTAAACTGTAGCACTATTGACTTATAAGAACCAAATTCATTTCCAGGTTTTTTGTTTTTCAGAGATCATGGAGATATGACAAAGTTATTCCGGCAATTCCTTGCTCAACGAGCTATTTCATTTGTCTGTCTGTTTGTGTGTAGGATATCTCGAAAAGTTGTGGACAGATTTGGATGAAATTTGGTGGACATGTTGTGTGTGTGTGTGTGACAAGGACAAACTGATTAGATTTTGGTGAAGATCCGGATCCTGATCCAACTACTAGAATTTTTTAAAGTGATTCTCTCCCATTGAGAGATTGGGCCAAAAATGATATTTAGCACAATATCTCAAAAAGTTGTGGACGGATTCGGATGAAACTTGGTGGACACGTTGGGTGTGTGACAAAGAAGAATTGATTAGATTTTGATGAAGATCCGAATCCGGATCTGGAAACGAGAATTATTGATTTTTTAAAAAGTGATTCTTTACCATTGAGAGATGGAGCCAAAAACAATATATAGCATGATATTTCAAAAAATGTATTCGGCCAGATATGTTCTCGTGGATCAGGCATTACGTGGCGGGGGTATGCGCTCTACCGAGTGCCCTTCTAGTTGGTTATGTAATCGTAGATGACCCAAAAATATTCCACCTATTAAACCTCTGCTCCACTCCCGACCTCCAACCACCTATTCTGAGGACGCGTGATTCAATGTGACAAACCACGCTCATGGCACCTGGATAGCAGCTCGTACTCAGATCAGATTTCTTGAGAAATTGAATGCAGACCAAGCATCACAGAGGAATGCAATGAAATATTCACTCTAATTTGAAACTATGAGCCAAGAAAACTGTGATGGCCCATTGCCTCTCCCATTGATCTTGACATCCCTCCCTTCTCCATTCCATCATCCACGTCAACCGCACAATGCCCAACCTTCCGCATCGAGCTCCCAAAAAGGAGAATATTCATTTTCATTTTCGGCAAGCCGTGTTATTTGCGGTGGAACTTTGTCATCCCATGCATTCAGATGTGGTAAAGTGTGCCAAATGCTGGAAAAATTTCTTTTTCCACTTCCACACTTTGCTGTTGCCAAACGAGACCACAAAGTATTGGACCTCGTACCTTGAAAATTATATTTATTACCGTCTCCAAGTGCTCTGATCCTCGCTGTGCACCAAATTGTCAGTGCGTTCGCTCTATATGATGAGTTATCAAATGGATCCCATATATAAGGTGTTTATTCGTCACTACTTACTAGCATCATGTGTCTGACAAGATGGTGGAAAGGTAGCGCACTCACCTCTGAGCTGTCTAATTTAAGTTCGATTCCCAACCCGACTGAACTGTCGCATCGGTGCTTCGCAAGCAGAACGTTGCATCACTTTGTGCTCTGTACCTTGGGTGGATGTTAATCTGGGTGTCCTGTCTGCTCGCATTAGTTTGTGGATGTTGAAGAACCCAATGTGTCTTCCACAAAGAGTCGATGAGTTATTGCAAGCCCCAGATCACATTCGGTCGAACGCCAACTGGTTATAAAAGTCTGAAAGACTTGTCCCAAAAACCTTCCCCAGCCAGTCCCACATGAAAATATGGGTGGTAAAAAGTCGTAGTCGTAGTAGTAGTAGTAGTAGTAGTAGTAGTAGTAGTAGTAGTAGTAGTAGTAGTAGTAGTAGTAGTAGTCTGCAGCATAAAACACCAAGACATCAATCCTCAAGAAATCTCTCTGAAAATTTAATTCAATTATTTTCGACTCATTTTCTCAAAAGGAATGTATTTTGTGTAACAAGTTCTCTCCCGCTGTTTGTGTGACAAGTTTTAATTTTCTCGATGCTGCGTTTGCAGGAAAAAGTAGAATAAAAAAAGGTGGTTGGCAACTGCACTCACGCATGGCACGTCTAACTGGTCGGTGATGCAACCTGCAGACCATTCGTAATCCAATCATTGGTCAGTGATTATTTTCATTTGAGTAATCTTTACCCTTCAAGCTAAAATTTAGTTTGGCCTATTTGATGTTCCCATCCGAGCCCTTGTCTCACAATGATGTGAAACCAGGTTTGAATGTCGTGTACAGAACCCAAATGTATTGTTGTGGAAATGGACCCCCAAGCTCTCAGAGATCTGGAGAAGTTCCCAGAATTATTTATTTCATTAATTTATATACTTTGATCGATTTCCTGCCCGTTGTCTGGAGGGATCGGGGATAAATGCGTTGTGTGGGTTTAACTAGGCATTTCCCCGTCACCTGACTCTCTATCTTGCAATCCATGCTCCATCGGTCTTTGTGTTTCGAACCCTGTGCTGTAATTCTGTGTAACATCTTCACTCTTTGTCTTTCACTCCCGAACCTCCATTTCCCCATAACTCCCTTCGCCCCATGCCGTTCACACTACAGAACCCTTAATCATTTACACCCGATTTAATTTGCTTGGCTTCCCTTCGTTCCTTTTTCCCCACATGTTTCCCACAGCATGACACACGTTACAAATGCAAACCCTTCATTTATTCAAAGGCGCTCGGGAGGAAAAATCGTTAGCTGGGCGGGAAAATCTGTTGCATGCAGAGCAGTCAACACCGTGAACAAGCGAGACCTTTGGAATGATTAATGTTGCGGGGGTGTTGGCTGATGAGCACATCCAATGAGGGTGTCTTGTGTGGAGTCAAAGGTCACGGCACGACCTCTGCTCCCGGAAACTCCACCTCCAATGAACTTTGCTCCCTCGCGTCTCCGCCCAGTCCAAGTGGCGAAAAAGCCGGAACGCCAGAGCAGTCGCTGCTTTTCGAATGCGTCAAGGACCCGAGTGAAAAGAGATTGCCTGCCTGCTCGTGTGGAAAGGGATCGCTGCCAGAGACAAGCCGCGCTGACCAAGGACGGGTGGTGCTAAGCCAAGACGAGCTGCACCATAGCTAGGTCAAAATGCACAAGGTAGACTGCGTTATGGCGAGTTGGGCATGGAGTCAGCCACAAGGCGAGAAAGGCACGAAGTCCTAAGCACGGGAAGAGAGTTCCATTACTGACATACAAAATCTTTCGTTTGCTGTCCTCTAACCACCGCGAATTCATCTACTTGCGATGCACAAAGGAGTATGATAATTGAAAGAGCTATCAATGATTGACCTCTTGACCCGTCCAGGTGAGATACTGACTCGCACCTCACACCATTTCCTCTAAAGTTACATTGCATTTACCAATCCTTTCAATTCATTCACATCCATACACACCTTTACCTTCCTTTCCTCCACTTGGGACCAACACAAGCCAGACTTTTCATGCAGGGTAAGAGAAAGGTCTCCACCAAATCTCATCCAGCAATCTATCTTCTTTTCTTTCTATCTACATTTCCCCGGAATGTGTCTGATGGCGCGCCCGTCCTGTGTTTAGTTATACATCAGAATGTGTAAATAGGCTCTATAAGTGTGAAGGATAATTACTTTTCTCTTGTACCTGCTTGTGATTCCTGTGTGACTAAATACGTCCTTGATAAATATTGCCTAGTGTTGTGCTTCTGAATAAATCTCCAAGCAGCCATTTTCTCCAAGCAGCCATCACACTTATAGACTGGTCTCCTATCACTACTTTCTCCAACATCAACTCATCCTGGGAATTCTTTCAAAGAAACTTGCTCTCCCTCATGCACAGATTTATCCCCTCTCGTCTTCAGTTGTCTTACCCTTCCTCCCGCCCTTGGTTTACTGAAGCTTGTGGCAAGGCAGTTGTCCTGAAACAACTTGCCTTTGCCTCATGGAAAGCAAACCCAACTGAGGGCAATCTCAGTTCTTTCCACAAAGCTCGGAACAAGTGTTATGTGTATCTACCCTCAGGAGAGCCAGAAAACAACATCTTTCTCATTTCAAGTCTGAACTCTCAAACCTCTCTCCCTCCTCAAAATCCTGGTGGCATCTAATCAAATCTGTTTCTGGTGTATGTTCCCCCTCCATCCCCTCCCTGACCTCAAATGGCCGCACTGCTGATACCGCACGTGAAAAGGCTGAATGCCTAAACTCGGTGTTTGCAGCTAAAGTTTATGTCCTAAACC
The DNA here is from genome assembly GCF_056783735.1 of Eptatretus burgeri. Lineage (NCBI taxonomy): Eukaryota > Metazoa > Chordata > Myxini > Myxiniformes > Myxinidae > Eptatretus > Eptatretus burgeri. The sequence continues at coordinate 45,286,981 of NC_140967.1, forward strand.
CATCACTTTCTCTACTCACCTTACCCAGTCGCACCCAACTGTCCCTGGACTCTGTGTCCTTTTCTCCTGACAAGGTGGAGAGTTTGCTGTTAAACCTCGACTCAGATTCTGCAACCAGTCCAGACGGCATCAGCCCACGTGTCCTCAAAGCCTGCTCTTCTGCTCTTGCTCACCCTCTCTCTGTTCTATTCACCCTCTCATTTGCTCAAGGTCATCTGCCATCTGCTTGGAAATCTGCAAACATCACTGCCCTGCACAAAAAGGTACAAAAACAGATCCCTGCAACTACAGACCAATCAGCCTTCTCCCAATCATCAGCAAGGTTATGGAATCCATCATCGCTTCAGACATGAAATCCTTCCTCTTCTCCAATGGCTTGATTTCCGATCATTAATTTGGTTTCAGACCAGGTCACTCTACCCTGGATATGCTGCTTCTGCTCTCCCATCAATGGATGGAGGTCCTCAATGCCAGACAGGAAATCCGAGCCGTATCCCTGGACATATCACGTGCTTTTGACACAGTCTGGCACCCTGCCCTACTCACCAAACTCTCTTCCCATGGTATCCAAGGCCATCTCCACTCATGGCTCACAGACTTCCTCTCCTGTCGCAGTCAACGTGTGGCCCTAAATGGAGTTCTTTCATCCCCTCTTCTTGTCCAGGCTGGAGTTCCTCAAGGTAGCATTCTGGGCCCTGTTCTTTTTCTGGTTTTCATCAATGATCTCTCCGACTCTGGAAAATCCTCTATTTCTCTTTGCTGATGACTCCACCCTCTGCCGTACCATCGGTCATCCCTCAGACCGGCAAGCAGCAGCTTCTTCGCTCACTGCAGATCTGGATAAAATCACAAACTGGTCCAACACGTGGAACATGTCTTTCAATCCAAACAAATCTCACACTTTCACTATGTCTCTTCGAAAGGACCGTTTAGAAAACCGACCCATCCACTTTCTCAACAATCCTCTGGAAGAAGTCCTTTCTTTCAAGCTGCTGGGTCTCACTATCTCCCATGACCTTTCCTGGGAAAGTCACATTCCAACCTCGCCTCAAAAGTCAGTTGTCAACTGGGAATCCTACGTCGTGCAAAGTCCTTCCTCGGCCCTCCTGAGCTCCTGACCACTTACAAAGCTTTTGTCCATAGCCTGATGGAGTACTGCTCTCCCCTCTGGGCTGGTGCTCCTGCCTCTTACCTTTCTCGGCTTCACGCTGTAAAAACCAGGGCATTTCGGATCATCAGCATCTCCTGCAATGAGGCTGAGTCTTTGGGCCTCTCACTCAATCACCGCAGGTTGGTCGGTGGTCTTTCTGTCTTCTACAGTCTCCTCTCCAGCCTTGCCCCCCCCCTCCCGCTCTCTCTCTCTGCGATTTGTCCCCACCACATTTCCTCAGGGCGCTCAAGGTCAGCCAACAACCCCCTTCTGGTAAAACTACCAAAATCACGAATCACTGCTCACCTTCACTCTTTCGTTCCTCTTTTTTCCCACCTTTGGAATAAACTCCCTCACTCTATTCTTTCCCATTCTTCCCTCCAGGCTTTCAAAACAGCTGTTCACCACCACCTCTAATCATCCCCCATCCAAATCCTCGATCTTTTCTACCCCCGATAATCCACCCAAGCCCACTTCCATCAAATTCCCTGCTTTCCTTCCTGAAAGTCCCTGTAATGTCCATCTTCTATTCCCCATGTTCCCCGTCCCATCCCTCTCCCTTCCACAGATCTAATGTGTCTGTTCCCCACTGTTTTGTCCCTCCCACTCCCGCCCCTATTGTCTCATGCCCCCTTGATGTGCGTTGTGTGTTAGCTCTCACACGAGCCTCGACAAGGTATACAAAAAAAAAATGTATTTGTTTTCGAACTGTTAAACGTTTCAGACCTCCTTGCTTTCGTCCTTTCCTTTATTGGTCCGATTTAGTGTGCTAGCATAGATAGATGGGAAGATTTTGCCCCAATGATTCGCTCCGCTGGTTTAGCCAACGTCCAACTCACAGTTTAGCTCGGCCGTAATAGGTAGACGGGTGGGCGTTGAGGGAGCGGTTCTCCAATTGGGATCATCAAACGACCGGTTAAGGTAACGCATTAATAAAGGAGCGAGAACCCTGCTCAGTTTGGTGGTTTCAATTGCATTGTATTACAGTCTAACGAGAACCCTCTAACTGTGATTGTATTACAGTCCATGGTTGAAGAGAAACCTGCCAGACCACGGAGTTATCCGTGGCTTGTGGCCTCAGGTCCAGAGGTCAGGGAGCGGGTCCGAGGAACTCCTCGTAGTGACCCTAGAGCTTGGTGCCGTAACAATATGTACACTGTTGTCATCATGTTGTCACACATGTATCATATTATCCATGTGAAAAATCTCCATGAGCCTCTCAGACGAAGAAACAAATCACTTTCCTCCTCTCCTTGGGCATTGTATTTTCGGTTGAAGGATGTGACACCAATTGTGATGTGATGTATTTTCGTTTGAGGGATCAAATGGATGTTTCTTATGAATAGTGACCAGGATTTCATCCCTAATCTCATCTTTTGAAAAGTTTGCAGAAGATTGGAGGAGAAACATTATTTTCCTACTCGTAATGTATTTCCTTGTGTGCAATCTCTTCGTATATGGCATTGTGGGAAAAAAACTTACAAACCTGCTGATATATAGATCATCATGAACACTTGCTTTGGGCATGAACAGCTTTTGCCACAAGCCTGGATACCTACGTAGTACAGTATATTTAATCTTACGATCCTGTAATTAGCAAATTAATATCAATGCTAATTTGTAGTGGATTTTGAAGATGTGCTCTTTTTTTTTTCCCCACAAACACGAGGCTTATAGAATGTTAAATTGACAGTGGGGTAAGTGGGGACAATAATTGACCACAACCAGCAAGGGGAGAGAGAGAGAGAGAGAGAGACAGAGACAGAGACAGAGACAGAGACAGAGACAGAGACAGAGACAGAGACAGAGAGAGAGACAGACAGACATGGGGGTAGGAGGAAACACTGAAATCAGCAAGAGGGCTAGGTTATGAAGGGTTATTGGGGATGATAAAGGTCATGGGTCAGAATTGGGGATGATGAAATGGTGGTGCACTGCTTGCTTGGAGCCCTAAAGGGAATAGTGAGACAGAACAGCCTTTGTAAGGTGGTTCCATAGATGGGAGAAGCTAGGAATAAAAGAGTTGAGGTGTGCAGTCAGCCTGGATTTTGGAAGTTTAACCAGGAGGGGGTTACTGGGAGCATGTTGCATTTTGGAGTTGTTGGGGAGTGGCAGAAGACTGAGAGAGCAATGTTGAAGAATGGATGGTGGAAAACTGAGACCTCCAACTTGCTTGTGATGAAAGAGCAACATAGTTTGTGCTTCGGCCTCATCATGGGAGATTCCAATAATTTTGAGAGCTTGAGATTCCATAGAATCCAAGAGAGAGAGAGAGAGAGAGATGTGATGCTGGAGCACCAGCGCACAGCAGACAGAGATACTCCATTGGGCTTGGACAAAGGCCAGATAAACTGTGAGTAGCTCTAAGGAAAGACTTGTATCGACGAAGGATGCCCAATCTGCGGCTGGTTTGGGAAGCCAGCTTTGGATGTGGTCGGCCGAGGAAAGGTCATGGCTGATAGTGAGGTCTAGAAGTTCAAGAGGCTGTACCTCTTACAGTGGATGACTGAGCAAATAAATAGATTGGTGGACATTAAGTATCCCACCTCCTTTCCTTCATTTTTCCCCATACTCTTTAACTGGATTTAAGTGTATAACCTCCAGTGTTCTCACCACATGGTCATCATTTTTATATCTGCACTTTTTAAAAAAAAAAATTGGGGGGGGGTTATTGCAATATGCTCCATCTGTCTTATCCATCTGTCATGCTATCTCTTCCTAAATGGTTGTGCAGTAATTCACCAGACTTGGTCGTTATGGTCACCATGTGCCATGGAGGTGCAAGAGCACTATCATCTTGGTGCTGCCCCCTGGGTCGGGGTCAAAAGGTCACACACCAAAAATGCAATTACAGCCATTTTGTTTTTTCATGAAACTGTCCATGCAATCAACATTGGGAGACGCATGAAATATTGAACCATTTTTTGGATTTGACATTTTTCTCCTGTATGTTTTGGATAACAGTTCTTGCCCCGGGGGGGGGGGGGACTTCAGGTCACAGGGGTCAAAATGGGAAAATGAATTTTACTCAAAATTTGATATTGGGTCATTCCTGGTGTAACTTTTTGCAATCTCTCAACTTTGCTTTTGGGGGGAACACGGGGATTTGCGATGGTGCGCCATCGACTTTGCTCCACTTGTATTTGTAGAAGACTCCTTGTATGATATTCATGATAAACACAAGCACTGGTTTCTTTGAATAAACTGCCCTTTGTCTAAAAAAAACAAAAAGTCTGTATTTGATTGTTTCTCCATATTGGGGGCCGTTGAGAAAAAGGGAAGTTGAGATGGGAAGATAAGGAAAAGCCTGGTGTTGGTTTAACAGTTAAGGTAGATCTTTGAGTCTTGATTTTGAGCCCCTGTTTATTCTGCTGAAATAACACCAGGTGGGTTGACTCAGCCTGGTCATCCTTCCAAGGTCGGCAACATGAGTACAAGCTTACTGATAACGGGGGCACTGCATCAGCGGCACAGCCGCGCTTCCATAAAATGATGCAACCAGCAGCCATAGGCTGCATACGAAACAACAGGGATAGGGAAGGGAATTACCATTAGTGGACAGGGAAATTGGGGAAAAAGGGAAGTTGAGATGAGAGGATGGGGAAAATAACTATCAAATTCAAACCAACTTTGGTGGTGTAATGGTTCGAGCACCTCCTCTAAGGATTGGGAGTTTGGTGGTTCGAAACCTGGCTGAATCATACCAAAGACTTTAAAAATGTTCCTTCTGTGACATTCGGCCTTTTAAAAGGATAGAACATGGACAAACAACCATAGGTTGGCAACCATTATGCAAGCGTGCATAAATGTATACTTGTGTAAGTTTCCGAGCAAAACTCCTTGGGTGCCAACATTGTGAACCTCGTTCGAAGAACATTGTGAACCTTTCTGCACACTTCAACTCTTTTATACATCACTTCTCCCATCTGTGAAACCAACTTCGACATGCTGTGCTATCCCAATATTCAACCTTCTCATGTACAGATGAGTTTCCTCAACTCCTCTCTTTCCTCTTCATTCATGACATTGTTTATTCGGTTCAACTGCTGTCCCACTGTCAGTTCCTACACTCCAGCACCTTGCTCAACCATGAGTCTCGATATTGTAAGGATAAAATCTTGGAAAAACAATAGTTGTGTGTGTGTGTGTGTGTGTGTGTGTGTGTGTGTGTGTGTGTGTGTGTGTGTGTGTGTGTGTGTGTGTGTGTGTGTGTGTGTGTGTGTGTGTGTGTGTGTGTGTGTGTGTAAAACATACCTCCAAAAATATTTTCTGTATGTTTTGGAGATTTAACACCTCACGATAGATATTTATCGGTATGCCATCCTGATGAATGCAAATAATCCCAAAATCCGGAGAGGCGGCTCCATTTGATGTTTAACTGACGTGGCCCATGCAATGTTTGTCTGTTTGACAGTCACCGGGCTGAGGCTTCCAGATTGGAAGTGATGCTTTGGTGTAGGACTGTGTCCAATGGAGACCGGGGGAGTGCTCCTCACACTCCACGTTTCGAATATATATATATATATATATATATATATATATATATATATATATATATATATATATATATATATATATATATTGTTACGGTTGTGGAAATTCGCATTACACCATAAAGAGTCCTCAGGTGAGATATATCGGTAAGTCCATGTGTAGTTAGCCCAAGCCCGTTGTATAGAGGGAATATGTGTGATTCATCCGGGCTGCGACGCTTTGAGTTAGCCATTTTTCTTTCTCTATTGTTATTTTCGACCATTAAGCCACCATCAACAACGCCCCCGAACAACTCCACCAAACCGCCACTACCTTCACCTCCACAACCCAACCCTGCAAGCATCACCTCACCCACCATTCTCAAACGACACCCGCCAACCACCAAACAACCATGTCCAACCCTCACCACAACGAACAACTCCACCAAACCGCCACTACCTTCACCTCCACAACCCAACCCTGCAAGCATCGCCTCACCCGCCATTCTCAAACGACACCCGCCAACCACCAAACAACCATGTCCAACCCTCACCACAACGAACAACTCCACCAAACCGCCACTACCTTCACCTCCACAACCCAACCCTGCAAGCATCGCCTCACCCGCCATTCTCAAACGACACCCGCCAACCACCAAACAACCATGTCCAACCCTCACCACAACGACCACCACCATCTTCGCCACTACCCGCACTTATGAACGCCGTCCACCACGGACCACGCGGCGATGATTTCCACGGTGGAAACCGTCCAGGAACGCACACAGGATTGCCAGAACAAAAGCTCTTGCGGAGCCTGCGCGGACTTTTCCCGCTTGATTCTCCCGCCTAATCTTCCCCGCGCTTTGGAGTGGAGGAAGGGCGATGCACGTCAAAGGTCAGAGGTCATGTAAGGGAGGGTCTCATTTTGGGGGAATAATTCCCTGGCCCCAAGCCAAAACTGACTCCCCCGGCCCCCTCACGGCGCGGGGTGGAGGGAGAGCAAGAGGGCATGCCCCCCTTCAAGAGGCATCTAGCAGAAGCTCGAAGGGAGGCGGGGCCGAAAACGGGGCGGAGCAGAGGGCGGAGCCCGCTCGACAAAAAGGTGGAGAGAGGTCGAAGAGAGAGAGAGAGCAGTTGGAATTGGAGTGGTCGTGAGGTCGTCTTTGGTGGCTCAGTGGTAGAATTCTCGCCTGCCACGCGGGAGGCGCGGACGTGAGACGCGGCAGAGCCGGCTGTGGGGCGTGAGCCTACGCGTCCGGACGAGGAGTGCCGGAGAGGGTTCGTCGGCGCGCAGGGAAGTCACGACTTTCTTTTCTTTGGGGTTTTGTGTGAATGTGTGTGTGGTGCCAGTCCGACAAGTAGAACTGTATAAGTGTTGTAAATAATTCCCTTTTTATTCGGTTGTAGCTCTGCGTCGTATTGCATTTGCTTTTGTTGCATCTTGACTGTATGGCTGTCTATACGTGCTTGTCTGTGTGTGTGTGTGTGTGTGTGTGTGTGTGTGTGTGTGTGTGTGTGTGTGTGTGTGTGTGTGTGTGTGTGTGTGTGTGTGTGTGTGTGTGTGTGTAAATAAAGTGCTTTGCTTGTTGAACTGTTTTCCCGCTTTGCTTCGTCTCCTTCCTTTTATTGAATCTCCATCTTGCATCACGTAAGGGATTGATAGTGGGTTTAAAACGCCCAGTAATTAATAGGAACCGTCAAGGCCGACGATAACTCCACTCGGTTATCCCCGTAATACGGAACGAACCGCTTGAGCGGTTCGTGTCGGGAGTCGGCCTGTGGCGTGGTACGATCGCCCGATCGACCACTCACGCAGGTACTTAGGTAGGTCGAATTTGGCGAGCAACCCTATCCTGCACGGGTGGGCAATTGGCACGATCGTGGTGAGGTTAAACCTCCACCCCTAACTGGCTCCGGGCGGTAGTTCCCGGAGGGTCACGACTGAATTGTCCGTTCTGGTGGGCGAGGCGGCCGCTTTTGGCTACAGGTGGCCGATCGCACGCCGGCGGGCGCGAATTCGCAACAGTATATATATATATATATATATATATATATATATATATATATATA